>NC_079212.1:126224995-126337495 GCF_029633865.1 Lampris incognitus
AAAACCAACATGGAATATCCAGTCCACTTTCCAAAAAAAAAAGACTGCAGACCTCTTATTTTGTTTCCAATTCTCACACGTCATGATCATATCTATTGATTTTGTAGGACTGGTGGAACTCTACATCCTTTGCCAACTATTACCGTACCTGGAATGTAGTGGTTCATGACTGGCTCTACTACTATGGATACAGGGACTTTCTCTGGGTAAGCGCTGTACAGTCACACACATATACACCCAAAATATTTTTTTTTAAAAACCCAACACCAATAACTTGAACGTAAATTTAAAAGGCCCACAAAATTTCAAGGCTTCATAACTTGTTTGGTGGCAAAATGCCTCAAACAAGAAAAGGCAGGATGGCCAAGAAATAAAGGGGAAAAAAATTGACGGATTGATACGTGTATGTTTGAAAACATGATGTCTGACATGGTGAAATCAATGTGTTACGTTTGATGCTTTCCCTCCAATTCCAGCAACACCAATTCCCCAATGAACCCACCTGACCTCTGAACCTGGCAGTGACCTCTCTCTCTCTCTCTCTCTCACTCTCTCTCTTATCCCCACAGCTGTCCGAAAGGAAATTCCGAACAGCTGCCATGCTTTCGGTGTTTATTGTCTCGGCCGTGGTCCATGAGTACGCCTTCACCATGGGATTTGGCTTCTTCTACCCTGTTATGTTCTGCCTCTTTGCTGTGTTTGGAGGTGAGGGGAGGTGTATTGCAATCTTTTATTTCCTAAAATATACTAGCAGTCACTAAAAATTAACCACTAGTTCTTTTTTTCCCCTTGCTGACGATTCACAATGTAATTTCACTCTTTTAATTTCTACATTTCTAAAAATCTAAATACTAGTTCCAAATCAATAGACCCTAGCCTTAGTCATTAACATTTTTAAGTCACTTTTCTGTTTTACTGTCAATGTTAGTTTAAATTAAGTAGTACTTCCTTTGTTGTGACTAGTCTCCTTTATTTGTTGTACTAGTCACTTTTGTTTTCTTTTCTTTTTTTAAAATTTATTTCTGATTTTTCCCTTTTTTTCTCCCAATTTAGTGGCCAATTGATCCCTATTTTAATTCAAACACCCACCCTCGTATTGCATGCGTTCGCCAACTGCATCTCTCCGGCCGGCAGTCTCGAAGGAAAGCGCCTCCCCACTTTCGTGACAAGGCGAATCCAAGCCGAACCACTGTTTTTCCGACACACACAGAGACGCATTCACATGACGAACACAAGCCGACTCCGCCCCCCTCCCGAAGACAGCGTTGCCAATGATTGCTGCTTCATCGAGTCCGGCCATAGTCGGATCTGACGAGACCGGGGCGCGAACCCCAGTCCCCAGTGGGCAACTGCATCGACACCAAGCCGATGCTTAGACCACTACGCCACCGCGGACCCCACTTTTGTTTTCTTGTTGGTGAAAATATGGTGCTAGTTTCCAGGAAAAATCCAAGGGGGGGGATTATCATTCCAATGGCAGCAACCTAGTGCTTCCACCCATCCATCCATCCATTATCCAAACCGCTTATCCTGCTCTCAGGGTCGCAGAGCCTATCCCAGCAGTCAGTGGGTGGCAGGCGGGGAGACACCCTGGATAGACCGCCAGGCCATCACAGGGCCGACACACACACACATTGGGACAATTTAGGCCGAGTCACCTGACCTACCCACCTACCCAGAACATTCACAGACACATGACCTACGTGTCTTTGGGCTGTGGAAGGACACCGGAGCCCCCACAGGAAACCCACGCAGACATGGGAAGAACATGCAAACTCCACACAGAGGATGACCCGGGACAACCTCCAAGGTTGGACAACCCCGGGGCTCGAACCCAGGACCTTCTTACTGTGAGACAACTGTGCTAACCACTGTGCCACCATGCCGCCCAACCTAGTGCTTTAACCTCATAATATATCAAAGATAGGTGTACAGAAAGATCAATTCCTGTTGACTTGTGTACCTTCGTTTAAAGTCATCTTGTCCCGTGTTAGCACAAACAATTGAATACACGTCCTTTTCATGAGAAAAATGTAGGAAGAGAAAATAACTTTTATTTTTTTATCCACTTGATAAGCACTTTATTCACTTTATAAAGTGCTTTATCTCTGTACCGTTCTCAAAGTGGATTTGGTCCAAAGCAACCACTGACTGGTTGTGTTTGCATATAGAGTGCATTGCTGGCCGTGTTGGTTGGGTCATCTATTTCTAGCTTGTTGTTGATGGAAAATATATGAATGTGCCTAGTTATATTTATTGAACTGTTCCTTTGGGCCTTTGAAACAAGAACCTGTCATGTACTGTAAACGGACAGTCAGCAGTTGTTAGGAGGAAGAAAGCTATAGTACACTATTGTTTCCTTCTTCCCCAGGGACAAATTCAATAGTCCTCTGATATACAAGAATTTTTTTTCCTTCAAACGCCACCCCTGCCTCTATATCGTTCTGTCTCCCTCCGTTCCAGAGTTACAGAAAATCTTCCGAAGTTGAAGATTTCATGTTTCGAGTTTGTCATAGCCAACACACAGTGTAGCCAGTGCAATGAAAAGCTAAATTGCAGTTGCTCTCGAAAATAAAATCAGAATCAGAATACTTTAAAATTTAGAAAAGACGGAAAATTTGGTGAAATTAAAAAGTTTAGATAAAGGTTAAATACAAAGCAGAGAATGAAATAAAAAAAATTAAGAGGATGATACAATCATCGCTTAATCAACGTGCGTGCCATCATAAAATGTCTATGCAGGGTCATCAGGGTAGCGTGGCAGTCTATTCCGTTGCCTACCAACACCTGGATTGCCGGATCGAGTCCCCGGGTTACCTCCGGCTTGGTTGGGCGTCCCTACAGACACAATTGGCCGTGTCTGCGGGTGGGAAGCTGGATGTGGTTGTGTGTCCTGGTCGCTGCACTAGCCCCTCCTCTGGTCGGTCGGGGTGCCTGTTCGGGGGGGAGGGGAAACTGGGGGGAATAGGGTGAGCCTCCCACGCGCTACGTCCTCCAGGCGAAACTCCTCACTGTCAGGTGAAAAGAAGTGGCTGGTGACTCTACATGTATCGGAGGAGACATGTGGTAGTCTGCAGCTCTCCCCAGCTCAGCAGAGGGGGTAGAGCAGAGATCGGGACGGCTCGGAAGAGTGGGGTAATTGGCCGGATACAATTGGGGAGAAAGGGGGGGGGGTGGGGAGTCTATGAAATGCTATGTCCGCATTTGAATTGTGTGTATGCATGTGCACTCACACATGGATGCACACATGCATATACATACACAACACACACAGTACAAACGTGCAAACACAGACACATGCAGTTAAAAGGAACACAAATATAACCATCAACCACAGTCGACAACTCCCTTCCCATACTCTCTCCCTCTTTTAGTGGTGTTCAACTTTACAATGAATGACAAGCGGCAGAGTCCCATATACAACATCATCATGTGGACCTGTCTTTTCATTGGCCAAGGAGTCCAGGTGTGCCTGTACTGTCAGGAGTGGTACGCCCAAATACACTGCCCTCGCACAGGGGTAAGTACCTCTTGGTTATCAGTTGGTGGTTCAAAGTCCAGTAAGAGTTCCGCACATTTTGTCACTTCCTTTCTACTGGCCTTCTTTATGTTTTCATTCATTGGATTTAAGACATTTTCCCATCCTCCAATAGACAGACCGAATGGAAAGTATGCATTAAAAACTCTATCCCTGGGCATCCGGGTGGCGTAGAGGTCTATTCTGTTGCCTACCAACATGGGAATCACCGGTTCGAATCCCCATGTTACCTCCGGTTTGGTCGGGTGTCCCTACAGACACAAATTGGCTGTGTCTGCGGGTGGGAAACCGGATGTGGGTATGTGTTCTGGTCGCTGCACTAGCACCTCCTCTGGTTGGTCGGGGTGCCTGTTCGGCGGGAAGGGGGAACCGGGGGGAATAGCGTGATCCTCCCATGCGCTACGTCCCCCTGGCAAAACTCCTCACTGTCAGGTGGAATGAAGCGGCTGGCGACTCCACATGTGTCGGAGGAGGCATGTGGTAGTCTGCAGCCCTCCCCGGATCAGCAGAGGGGGTGGAGCAGCGACTGGGATGGCTCGGAAGAGTAGTGTAATTGGCCCCATACAATTGAGGAGAAAAGGGGGGGGGGGTTCTTAAAAAAAAAAACTCCATCCCTGTGGAAAACATTGAATGTGACAGCTTATAAAGACGTTTCAAATTTGTCTCATAGCTGTGAATGGTTTTGTATGTACTATACTGTAGTGTAATGCCGTTGATGTGCTTTAACCATAACTTAATATATACCTGCCACTTTAGGTGATTATACTCTAAATAGCCACAGGGACAGGTGCATACGTACTGTATGCTTTTTTTTCCCCTCTAGATCATTTCTCTGCAGTTTTACTGATATTGGATTGAACAGCGGAGTGATACAGGATGAACAGGGTAGAGAGAAGGGAGTGACACACAACAAAATCCTTGATTCAAACCAGGACATTACATTGGGGCCTGAGCCACCGCGGCCCCGTTTTAGCTAGTTGAGCCACCAGCACAACCCATACATTGTATATTCCTGATGGCATTGCTGTGTAATGGGTAATCTCAGACGTTACATAGACATTGGTGATTTAATCAATCTGACTGTTGAGAAATAAAGCCTTGCAGTCTTTCTCTTGTTCATAATCCCAGATAGTGTTGTCTGTCGTTATTCCCACTCATTCATTAGCACGTATAACTGTGCTTATATGCGAACGTATGTGTGTTTGCGTGCATGTATACACACACCAAAAGTAAGTGGATACACTTGGACACACATACGTATCCACACACACACACACACACTTCCTCATGCAATCTGGTGTGGTGCAATCACACATGTTGAACGCTGGAAGTCAGTGAAGATCCAGTAAGGATTACATGGTCAACCCCCCACCCCTCACCTCACCCTAAGCATCAGATAAAACCCCAGATGTGGAGTCCATGGATTTGGATGACAGATGGGAAGAGATGCGCTTACGTACTTACTCCACCTCACCCAGCTGAATCTCTGTATAACCCCTGCGAAGGCATTCTCTAAAGCCAGTGGCATCATCATCATTCACACACAATGATTTAACACAGACAGCCACTGACTAGATCTAGAAATGGCACACATTTAAAAAAAAACCATTATTACTTGTTAATAAGTAGAGATAGTCTTGAAAAAAACAAAACAAATGGATTACAGCTAATATTGTCAAAAGCAGTAGGAGATTTATTTTAATATTTGGACATATTGGATGATATATATGTAAATGTTTTGTTTGTTTTTTTTTAACAGAATAGTTTCTGGGAGCTAGTGACGCCTCGATCATGGTCCTGCAGCTACCAGAAGTGAGGCTGCTGTGACAGTTGCACCTTTTCCTTTTTTTTTTGTTTTGAAGGAACAATGGAAAAGAGGAGTGTAGTGCAATACAAGGGGTGGAACAAGGAAGCCACAATGAACTTAATACCAATGGCAAATTTACTGTACACTCTGGGTCAGTCCCTTCATTTTTTTTCTTCTTGGAGAGAAAAAGAATAACCAAAGATGGATGGAGAGAACTGAAAAACTGCAGAATTTTATCACTGGATTTAGCCAACAAGCAAACTTAACACTGTTTCTCGTTTGTTGTCAAGACGTCTTTGTATCAAGATTGCATTCTTTTCATTGTGGTTTTTTTTTTTAAATATCTGTTGCTGAGTCTGTTGCCTCTGTATTATGCCCTTTCTTCATGGTACTGTTTGATGAGTCATGCATTGTAAATATTTCTTGAATAAAGGGAGGTAATTAATTTAATTATTTTTTATGACACTGTAATAGATCATTACACTGTCAAGCAGATAGACTATTGATAATTCATTTACAAGTGTGTTTATTGAGTAGAAACGTGCATCTGTTGAGGCTCTTTCTCTGTTTCTTCTTTGGCCTGGAGCATTGCATTAAGTCTCCCTTTTGTCCTGGTAGGGGGGAAAAACATCCATTAGCTGATCGCTTTCCTCCACTCCCTTTGAATGCAGTGCTTTCATTATCGGCCATTTGCATGTGTTTTGGTAAAAAGCCCTCAAGTTCTTGGCATCCGGGTGGCATGGCAGTCTATTCTGTTGCCTACCAACACAGGGATTGCCGGGTCAAATCCCCACGTTACCTCTGGCTTGGTCGGGCGTCCCTACAGACACAACTGGCCGTGTCTGCGGGTGGGAAGTCAGTTGTAGGTACTATGTGTCCTGGTCACTGCCTTAGCGCCTCCTCTGGTTGGTTGGGGCACCTGTTTGGGGGGAGGGGGAACTGGAGGGATAGTATCATCCTCCTGTGTGCTACGTCCCCCTGGCGAAACTCCTCACTGTCAGGTGAAAGGAAGCGGCTGGTGACTCTACATGTATTGGAGGAGGTGGTAGTCTACAGCCCTAAGCAGATCAGCAGGGGGCGTGGAGCAGAGATCGGGACAGCTTGGAAAAGTAGGGTAATTGGCCACATACATCCATCCATCCATCCATTATCTGAACTGCTTATCCTGCTCTCAGGGTCGCAGGGATGCTGGAGCCTATCCCAGCAGTCATTGGGCGGCAGGCGGGGAGACACCCTGGACAGGCCGCCAGGCCATCACATAGGGCCGACATATACACACACATGCACACACACACACACACACACACACACACACACACACACACACACACACACACACACACACACATTCATTGGGGAGAAAAAATCCAAAAAAAAAAAATAAAGCCCTCAAGTTCTGATAGCAGGGCACAGTTTTTTGGAAGTGCTTTTAGAGTGAAAATGTCAAATGCTTTCAATGAATCAATCAAGTTGCATTGTATATAGCGCTTTTCTAGCTGCAACAGCCACTCAAAGTGCTTTGCAATTAGTTCACCAGTGATACCCAAGCTTATCCCATTAAAAGATCAATAGACTCATTTACGATGCACAAACTCTGTATGAAAGTATGACAGAAGAAAGAAGAAACACAGATGAGAGAAAGAAAGATGAGAAATTCTGACATATTTACACTAGGACAAGAGACTATTACAAAGCCTCAAGAGGAGTCTTTTCACTGTAGCTCACTGTAGTAATTGTCTCATAAAAGTTAAAAAAAAAATCCTTTCACTTGGTGTCAAGCCTAATTATTAATCAACTATCACAAGTAGGTTTTGCCTATTTTTTTTAAAGTTACCTGGCCTGCAGGGTGCACTGTGCATTTATCCTGACATCATTCACATCCAGCGCCACCACCCAGGGACAAAGGGTGGGTGAAGCATGTACATAGTCAAATTCGCTGTGCAGCAACAAAACCTGTGTTTCCTTATAAAGTTAAAGAGGAAGAGGAGGATTACCGCTGGTGTAGTATTTCATCAGAGCTGTAATTCTCTGAAAACAGATATTACCGGTTTTCTGAGCATGGCAGGACATATTAGAGCGAATGAGTAGTCAATGCAGTTTCGTGTTGTGTAGCAAGTGGAGTCCATTATTACTGTCAGACTTAGTTGACTATATAGAGTCGTGAATATCTAAAGTGAAACAACTTTGTCAAGAGTAATATTTAATATACAGTTTCTAATCCATTCATAGATATTTCCCTTTCATGCACATGACAAACCATATCTCTTGAAATAACGTGTAGCTATAGTGAACTTGGAACTTGCCGTGATTGCTTAGGTGAAGGTAAAGTGCACGGCAACACTTTCGACGAAGGCAAAGATAAGGCGGAGGTTTTAGGGAGGTGAGATGGGCGAGTTGGTGATGCTATGGAAGCAGGTAGACGGCCCTGACGGGAGTGTGGTGGGGGGGGGCTGATGGAGTGTCATGGCCATCACTATCGGTAAAGGCTGTAGGAAATCACAGAGGGTGGAGTGGACAGGTCCGGCCAGATGCACGCCATAGTCTGCACTCGGCTGTGGAAATGCAATAAATCTGTCAAGACTGTCATTAAACACTGCACTTTTATTGCTATTGCAGTTGCTATTATTGCTGTTACTATGGTTTTAATATGTCATAGAGCCTGTGGTATAACAACACAATGTTTGAGTCAACATACTACAAGGTAAAGACTTTAACAAAGACTTGGCATACTTCAAACAAAACTGGATCATGCTTTCGACACGCATGTTAGATATAAGTTATGCTTTTTCCTACAAACCTAAATTAGAAGGTAGAGTGAGGAATTGTATGTAATCTGTGGTCACCCGAGGATGTCGCTTATTATGTTGTTGTCGTTTTCATGGATATTGGGGGAATATTTCTTTTGGCGGTATTGTTTATAAAAAAAATATTGTGAATTTGATGGTGATGAGGATGATGGTGCCCCGTAATTAAATTTCCTTTATTAATCCCTTTGGGGAAATTCATTTACTGCAATTAACACATCCTAGCTGTGATCTGTGTGTAGCTAGGAGCAGCGGGCTGCCGCCTTCATGCTGCGCCCGAGGACTCCAGTTCTTTTCCCATTGCCTTGGTCAGGGGCACAGACAGGAGTATTAACCTTAACAGTGGGGGAAACTGGAGCACCCGGAGAAAACCCACCGCAGACACGGGAAGAACATGCAAACGCCACACAGAGGACTCCCTGGGATGGCCCCCCAAGGTTGGACAACCCCGGGGCTCGAATCCAGGACCTTCTTGCTGTGAGCCGACAGCGCTAACCAATAGGCCACCGTGCTGCCCAAAGAAAGAATGCTTCAAAGAAAGTCCATTGTTACTATCCCTGGCCAAGAGATTTTTCTCATTCAGCTCCTTGCTGTTTTGCAATAAAAAAAGATGTTAATTTTCTATAAGGTTATAAATCTACTGTGGTTTGTACCAGGCACGTGCCGTGAGCTTTGAGATTGAGCAAGCATAAAATGTTTAATACACTTAATTACACATTGTGCCAAGCACAAATGTTATGGGTGAGTGCAGTGTCAAGGAAATGCCATTCAGGTAAATTGATGCCCTAGAACCCGTTAATAAACAGTAAGCGGAGTGTTACTGTGGTAGAATTTATGATCAAATTACCAATAAATAAATAAATTGCTAGTTGTGATATAATGTTTCAAATCAAGGGCCATACACGTCGCCCTTCACTCATCGATTGATTCAGAACCACCGGGATGGACAGCGACAATTAGCCTAACTCAGAGCCGTTGATAGACAATCTGCTCTGGCCTAACTAATCTCTCTTCAAATACAACGTTCTCAACATCAATGCACAACGCATAGGCCTACATTCAAAAGGTAAAGAAGGCAGTCTTAAAGTATAACCAGTGCAGAACAGCATTCAACTCAGATCGCCACTTCATAGCACAAAGCATACATTCAAATGTAAATTAGACACGGCGGTCTTAAATAATCAAGTATCCAGTGCAGCACAGCAGTTAAATCAGATCGCCATCAGCTTATCAGGTTAGCGAACAGTATGAACCAGCAACCATAACAAAGTTATAGAAATATGTTATCTTACTTTACTTGAACACGAAATCCATGCATCTCTCCTTGCGAATGAACACCCCCGTGACTACTGTAAAAGTCTCCCGCTTGTTGGAGTTTCGAAAGTCTCTCCTCAACTGAAATCAACGCCAGTGATGAAAGGCGTCCTTGTCCAGCGCAATTTCAACTGAGGGTCTTCACTCTCTTCATCGTTGAAAATGACCTCTCAACAGATACTGTTGTTGCTGGTATAGTTAAGACTAATTTTAGTAACTTTGTTGTCTCGGGAACGGTTTCAATCAAATCATGCTGAGTGAGCCATCCAAGAATCTCCCCAGGTGTTTTCTCTCTCACCTCCTGTATTTGGTAAAGTCCAACTAAGTCTGCCTTAAGTCTGATGAAATCGAAGTGTTTAGCATACACCGCCAGGCACTCAAATTTGTCATTGTCAAAATGTTTTGACATTTGGTTAAACTGCTTGTTGTCAACGAGGCCAGTGAAATTCAAATTGTCGAAGTTGCTAAAGCTAGCCTTCATTTGTGTGTGCGTGTCGTTCAACATTCTGTGAAAAAAGTGTCTTCCTCTCGTCTTTCATGGATTGGTTGGGTTTTGCTCGCCCCTCCGTGAGGTTGAGCTGGCTGCATTTCTGGTCAAATTGTGCACAGTGCACATCAAAGCCCTGCCATTTGTTTTCCAAAGCTGACATTGTGTCTTGTATTCTAGAACAACAATAACCAATGTCCATTCCCTTTTTTGCAGCACATTAAACGGCGCATCAGTGACAATGAAAATATCCTCATAGGTGTCAAGGAGAAAGCACGTCGAGGCCTTTGCCAGTCAGGCATCATAGCTTGTAGCCATCATTAGGGTTTCATTATCCCAGTCAGTAGGATTATCGATCATCGACTGAAACATGGTCCGCAAATCCGAGTAGTGGTGGCTAATTATCTGAACGAGGCGTGAGTGCGAAGACCACCTTGTTGGTGCAGCTCTTGGTATCCGTCGTTTGACGACCTCATCCAGGAGTTTCGTGCGCTTTGTCGATTTGTTGAAGAATGATGAAAGCCCTTCCACTGTTTTGAAAACCTGGCATTCTGAAATAGGCCTCGCCGATTGTGATAGTACAAGATTCAATTCATGAGAGTAACAATGCGTAACAATAGCCTTTGGTATTTTTTGTCTGATCTTGGCCTGAACTCCATTTAAACTAGCTGCCAAAACGGCAGCTCCATTGTATATTTGCGCAACTAATTTCTCAAAGCAGTTAAATTTCTCCAAAGTGCTCAAAACATAATCAGCGATAGTCTCAAGAGTCCTCACATCATCAAACCCTAAAAATGCTTCTTTCACCTCTTGAATTCAGCACATAGCGCAGAATGACTGATGCCTGCACTTTATTTGTTACGTCTGTTGATTCATCAACTTCTACAGCAACAAAGGGGGCTTCAGAAATCTCATTTTTAATGTTTGTTGATGATAACGTCTCCAATTGCCTCAATCAGATCATTTTGGATCTTACTGGAAAAGCCAGAGAAAACAGTAGACGAGCTTAAATGAGTGGCTAAATTCGCGTCATATTTTGCAATTGGATGAACGAGTTCCACGTAGTTGCCACGGTTCAGAGTCCTTGTCTTCCTCATTGCCCCGAAATGCTATTTCTTGCTTAGCTAAATAGCAGGTGGCATCAATCAATTTGTTTGAATATCTCTATTCTCCCTAACCTTTCGATTGTGAAGATCGATTGATAATCTTGTTTGCTCATCGAGAGCTAAATCGATATGGCTGGTGCCAAATGTTTTCAATGCCATTTGGCTTCTGATGTGTACTGCGGTCTTCTCGTGTTTACTGAGTGCGTCTGTCAGATTATTAAGGTCCCCGTAGCCTGCCTGAGTCCACATATAATCACCCATTGAAAACAACGTACAGGAGTAGCAAAAGAGGCGGCTAGTCGCTGCACAGCCACATAGCCATTACTTTCGTTTGTACCAGGCTTGTTGGAATCCCCTCACGATCCTTCCCTTTTTAGTGTGAAGGTCTTTCAACGCTGGTTTTGGGCAGCCTTTAGAAAGTAACTACATTTTTCTCATGAAATCCAATTTGCGAAACCCCCGAAGATTGCTGATGTTTACAGGACTACTGTCCATTTTCACTCTAACGTTAAAATTAGTGGACAGTGGTTAGCTAGGAGCTAGCGTACAGGTCCGCTGCATGAACGTGGAAGTGATGGCGTTGATAGCGAAAGAGTTACTGATTGGTTTGTAAGCATGCTTACCTTGGCATGAGGGTAAGTGGGCTAAGGGAACAAGTTCAACGCCCGTGGTGGTGGGCATTCTTCTAATGCATTCGAATCAACACTAGAGAAAGCAGAGAGAGAGAGAGAGAGTGTGTTAGAACCTGCGGGTGACGCCAAAAAGCTAAGACAAAATTAATGACTGCTGCTTTACTGGAACCAAAGATGACGACTCTTTTAATGCAGACAAACAAACGGTTTATATTAGCACTTTTATTTTAATATTTCACAGTGTTATTTTTTCTTTTCTTTTTTCATTGGGTAAACCTTACTTATATGGGCGGCACGTCTGAGGTTTGTACAGTTTGTGTGTTCCCTATGGATTGAGTTTTAGCTTTCTCCCCAACTTGACGACTCAGCTTTAATTTCATGAGATCTTCATGTAACTACACTGGTCAATAAAAAGCAAATTCTCCACTATGATGAACACCGAGATCTTGAGGGTCAGGGAGACGGTATTGATTTAAAAGTAAATTGAAAATTGGACTTCCGGTGGGACGGTAGAGCAGTATGCACACGCCAACATATTAAACTCCGCCAAAACTCGAGAAGTAAACGCAGAAGTACGTAAGACCCCTGACAATGAGTGGGGGTTCAATAAAAACAGAGAACAACAAAAGAAACTCAGACAACTGTAACCAGGTTAAAATTAATGTTTTTATTTTATTTTGTTTGAGTATGAAATATCACCAAATCCTGTCTGTGTGCTGTTATTTGTGTTTACTACATTTTATTTTATGTCATTATTTACTTTTATGTGTTTTACTACGACCGTCATATACGTGTACTGTCGCTTTAAGAGAGAGGTCTTATGGGTACACGGAAGACGGAACGCGGGAGAGGCCATTTTTTGTTTTGTGGGAGGAGTCTCAAGCAGCAATCGAGCCGAGCCACACGTGTTTCTTACCGTGGGACAGTTTTGCTGGTTGAGGAGAACGTAACCTTGAGTATCCCTGTAAGAAGATACTGCAAGCTGTGGGATAAAATACTTGTTTATCCTTTCTTACATCGGAGTCCCGTGGACGGTTTCTACTTCTAACGCACACGAGTGGAGTCCGGGCAGTGGCTGAACTTCGACCCCCACGTCCGTAAGAAACACCGCTCCCGCTGGAGGACTGGACGGTTGTCGAAGGGTTTGAAACCAAAATAAATGGCAAGGTGGGCCAAATAGAGTCCTGTGTGTCCCCGCTCCTTCCTTGATCATGATGATGATGATGAGAGACTGAGGGCCCCCCACAACACCTGGGGCCCCACCCAACTAGAACACAACGCAGAGCTAATGATGAGAGTGACGGGCATGCAGCAGGCTGACCAGCATAGAACAGCATAGGACTGCCCCCGTTACATTGGTGCCTCGACCCTCCTGGATCCTGAGAGTGACATCAGTTGCTCGCCGCGGGAGGCTGCTGTCGTCATCAAGCCCCAGACGTCCTCAGGTATTTCTACAGACTGTACACTCATGTTACAGTGGACTGGAGTTGAGCTGTGTGGACACTGGACAGTCATAGCTGTGGTTACCATGGACTGGGCTTGTGAACAGGACGTTTGTATATACTGAAGGAAGAAAAACACACGAAAAAAAAAAGGAAAAAAAAGGTTAATGTTGATGTGATTGAAGGACTCGTGTGAATAATCTATTGATCTAAACTACTGGATATGTGCATATGTGATTAATCTATTGGTGAATTTGTTGATTGTGTGTGATTGTTTCAATCTCTTAGTGATTTCTAGATTCAATTATTTAAATGAATTGAGCTTTTCACTTTTTTATTTTATTTTTTATTTTATCTGAGTGTTAGAGGTAGGAACATGGCAGAGGGTGGTTCGTACGTAGGTGGGGGTAACATTGCTGATCAGGATCTTTTGGATCGCCAGTGTGCTATGGAGAGGGGGTACCAGTTAGATGTGGGTGGGGGTTTACGGCTAGGTGTAGGTAGGAGTTTCGGGCAGCTCTTAGAGGGCGGGGAACCAGACACCAGAGCACCAGGACCTAGAGACCCGACCACATTTGGCACTCCTCAGTTCACCTCCACACGCTACGTAGAACGGGCCAGGCCAGGTATCAGCGAAGGGGCTGTGCTGGGTAACAGCGAGCAGCCAGTGGGTGAGTTAGCCATGCTCATTACTCGGTTAGCAGAGAAGATAGGAGAGTCAATCACTGCTAAGCTGCAGGAAACACAAATGCTTAGAAACACACACACAGACAGTGCTAGGTCTGCTGAACAGTGTTCGGAGACAGTGCCTAGTGTTAGAGTAGTAATGCAGACAGACGCTAGGGAGCCTCCTATTTTCAGGGGCGACAGCTCTGATAGGTTTACAGTTCATGAGTGGGAGAGCCTTATGACTTTGTATTTGAGGAAGCGAGCCATTCCAGTTAGTGAGCAGTCACATGGGATTCTAGCTAAGCTTATGGGGAAAGCAAGGGACGTGGTGAGGATAAAGCTGCGCAACACATCTGTCGACCACATAGCGAACCCCCACATTATTTTTGATGTACTGAAGCAACACTTTAGTGACTTCACATACTCGAGCATGCCCCTGGCGGACATTTACAGTACGCTGCCCAAGCCAGGTGAGGACGCTATGGAGTATTGGATTAGGCTTAATAAGACAGTGGAGGTGGCTGACGAATGCTTGAAGCGGCAAGGCCGTAGTATTGAAGAGCCAAGCCATGAGGTAAGCATGATGTTTATCAAACACTGTCCAGATCAGTCTCTTGCCAATGTTTTTAAGTTCAAGTCCGCAGGGAAATGGTCTGCTAGCGAGATCCAAGAGAGGCTTAATGAGCACATGCTGGAGAGGAAGTACCGTGTTGCTGCAGGTGGACAACGTGAAGCAGGCGCGGTAGAGCGTAGGTTCCATTCACAGGTTCATGTCCCTGTAGTCGACGTGGCTCCCGACTTGAACACGACCGTGCCGGTGGTGCCATCTCCCGTCCCGGCTCATGCGTCATCTACACCATTTTGTGCAAGGTGTCCTACACCGTCTCCCGCACCTGTCTTTGGCGGTGATGACTATATGAGGAGTTTGGTGAGCTTGCTAGACCGTTTGGTCACAATGCAGACTCAGGTTCCAGTTAGCGCTGCGGTCCAGACACCGACGCGGACTCAACCGCCAGCTAGCACCGCAGGGCGGGTGCCAGACGCACCGCAGCGGTTGTGCAGGGTTTGTAAGTCTCCGGATCACTCCACATTTTCCCACTGCAGCCGGGAGAACCGATGTATAAACTGTTTGTCTCCTGGTCATTGGAAGAGGGACTGTCCTCACCCTCAGCCGCCCAACCAGCTCCGTTCTCAGCCTGGTGGAAGAGCTGGTCGTCAGTCTCGTCCGTTAAACTACTAAACCCACACCTAGAGAGGGATGGTGTGGGTAATGTAGATGTATCCCTCACTGATGTCTCCGACCTGGCTCACTTGTATGAAGACAAGTGTGCCAAAGCACCTCAGGGTTCGCGTATGGTCATTCAGGCGACACAGAGGATTCAGGCTTTCAGTGACTTGTTCTATGCTCCTGTTCTTATCAACCAGAGTGTGCAGCTTAATGGCATGTTGGATACTGGCTCTATGTCATGCAGTATCAGTGAAAATGCAGTAGAGAAGCTCCGCTCTGGGGGTGTTTTACCTGAGAAGCAGCAGCCTGAAGAGAACATTGTCTTGATTGGCTGCGGTGGTCTGGAGACTAGGCCTGATGGTTTTTATGACCTCAACATGCAGCTTTATGGTGTTTCCTTTGTCATACCCACTCTGGTCGTGCCCGGTCAGCATGATGATCTGATAGTCGGCACAAATGTCATTAAACTTGTGGCCCATGTACTCAAGAGTGGTACTGAGTACTGGGACATCGCGTCCAGACAGGAACATCCGTCTAGTCCTGACGTTGAACAGTTCTTGTCCATGTTCACGAATGTAGAGCGCTGGAGGGGTGGTGCAGTTCCTGAGAAGATAGGTACTGTTAAGCTCACCCAGGCCGTGACACTCTTACCGAGGCACGAGCACTTAGTCTGGGGCAGACTTCCTGCTAAGGTGCCTATGTCAGCTGGAAGCACTGTTGTTGTGGAGCCGACAGACTCCAAGGCCATGCCACGCAGTGTCCTCGTAGGTCGACTTGTCACACCGCTCTGGGGTGATAGGTGGGTACCCATGACTGTTGTCAATCCATCTGACAAAGCCATTACACTGAAAAGGAACTGCAAGTTGGCTGATGTGTTTCCATGCTTGGCGATTGAGGACTTTAATGTTTTCCAGGGACTGCAATCAGTTGCAGGGAGGCATGAGTCCAACGCCACAGATAGTGCCTGTCCCCCTGTCCAGCCGGCTAGGAGTTTGTCAGAGCTCGGACTCAGTGACATTGACCTCAGCTCCTGTCAGGTTAGTGAGGCATGCAAGTCCCAGCTCACTCAGCTGCTCACCGAGTACCATGACATCTTCTCCAGGGACTCTCTGGACTGTGGCGAGGTCACAGGATACACACATCGCATCCATCTGGTGGATGAGCGCCCCTTTCGCTTGCCCTACAGGAGGGTTCCCCCAGCCCACTATCAGAAGTTGAGAGAAGTTCTCACTGATATGGAGGAGAAAGGGATTATCCGGAAGTCCTCGAGCGCATACGCTTCACCGCTGGTTATGGTATGGAAGAAGGATGGCGGGCTTCGGATCTGCACTGATTTCAGATGGCTGAATGCTCGGACCTTGAAAGACGCTCATCCCTTGCCACACCAGTCGGACTGTCTTGCCGCGCTGGGTGGTAACTGCCTCTTTAGTACGATGGACCTCACCTCTGGCTTCTTCAACATCCCAATGCATGAAGATGACAAGAAGTACACTGCTTTCACGACTCCCCTTGGGTTGCATGAATACAATCGCATGCCACAGGGCCTTTGTAATAGCCCTGCAGCCTTCATGAGAATGATGATTGGGATCTTTGGGGATCTGAACTTCACGAAGCTTTTGTGCTATCTTGATGATCTTCTTGTCTTCGCGCCGTCAGAGGTTGAGGCTCTGTCGAGGCTCCGCACTGTGTTTCAGAGGTTGAGGGAGAACAACTTGAAACTGGCTCCGAAGAAGTGTCATCTGCTGCAGAAGCGGGTGCGGTTTTTGGGCCACGTGGTTGATGGCGGAGGTGTGTCTGTCGATCCCTCCAAAGTAGAGGTCATCTCCAACATGACAGTGCAGGATCTCATGGAAGGTGATGGGTGCACGCCTTCTGTTCGTAGGATCAAATCTTTCCTTGGTATGGTATTTTACTACCAGCATTTCCTCCCGAACTGCTCCTCCGTGGCTAAGCCCCTGTTCGCCCTTACAGCTGGACAAAAGAGGAGGGGGAGGTCAGCTAAGGATAAGAAGCCCCATGGCAGCTTCCGTAAGCTTACCTCCGCAGACTGGACGGTGGAATGTGGGGAAGCATTTGATCTGTTGAAGACGATGTTACTGGAGTGTGTGGTGCTTGCCCATCCAGACTTTAAGGTGCCTTTCATTTTGTCGGTCGATGCGTCTTTGGACGGACTCGGCGCGGTGCTGTCTCAAGTGCCCCGAGGAGAGTCCAAGGCCAGACCTGTTGGTTTTGCAAGCAAGTCCCTCAGTGCCTCACAGCGGAAGTATCCAGCTCATAGACTGGAGTTCATGGCGCTGAAGTGGAGTGTTTGTGAAAAGTTCAGCCACTGGCTGAAGGGTCAAAGCTTCACCGTTTGGACAGATAATAATCCGCTGACTTATCTCCTAACGAAGCCGAAGCTTGACGCGTGTGAGATCCGCTGGGTGTCTAAGTTGGCGTCTTACACCTTCGATCTCAAACACCTGCCAGGGAAGAAAAACGTGGTGGCGGATGCATTGAGTCCCGACCCTTTTTCCAAGCCCGTCAGTCAGAGGCTACTTAGGGAGCCCTACCCGGCCCTTGTTCAGGAAGCCGACGGGGTTGAGGGGGACTCTGTGCAGGATGTTTTCAGACTCAGTTGCCAGTCCCAAACAGTGAGTAGTGCGCGATCTGGGTTTGCTTGTGATGCAGCTGAGGTCAGGGCTTTTTGTCAAGCCAAATGTGACTGGCCTGATGCCTCAGTATTCACAGCATTCAGTTTGGTCCAGCACGTTCAGCATCTGTCGGGTGGTCAGGATACACTGCCAATGTTATCCACCGAGGAGCTCAGGTTGAGTCTGGAGCAGGACCCCTGCATCTCCAAGGTGTTGCCCTTTGTCGCTGTTCGGAAGCGGCCATCGAGGCGTGAGAGGCATGGTGCTGACCAGAAGGTCCTCAGGCTGTTGAAACAGTGGGAGAAGTTGGAAGTCAATGATGGTGTCTTGTACAGGGTGACAAAGGACCCAGTGTCCAAGCAGAGGAGGTCTCAGTATGTTTTACCTCTGAGTCTGAAAGACAAGGCACTGTCTGGCATCCACGATCACGCTGGTCATCAGGGCCAGGACCGTACTCTCTCTCTTGCAAGGCAGCGTTTTTATTGGCCTGACATGGAGAGGGATATCAGAGCATATGTCAGATGCTGTCGGAGATGTGTGTTTGGGAAGACCCCAGAGCCAGCTGCTTGCGCGCCCCTGGAGAGCATTAAAACCTCCGCACCGATGCAGCTTGTGTGTATGGATTTCTGGTCCGCTGAGGACAGTAAGCAGCGATCGGTCGATGTCCTAGTGGTTACTGACCACTTCACTAAGCTTGCTCACGCGTTCCCCTGCGCCAATCAGACAGCGAAGCAGGTCGCCAAGAAACTCTGGGATCATGTATTCTGTGTTTACGGGTTTCCGGAGAGAATACATTCTGACCAGGGCACAAACTTTGAGAGCAACCTGATTGCAGAGCTTCTCAGGTTGGCGGGTGTAGCGAAGTCCCACACGACGGCCTACCATCCTATGGGTAATGGCGGGACAGAGCGGTTTAATCGCACGATGGGGAATATGCTCCGTTCCCTTCCGCTTCAGCAGAAGCAACAGTGGCCTCAGCAGATCCATTCTCTCACGCTCGCGTACAATGCCACTGTTCACGAGACCACGGGTTATGCGCCTTTCTTCCTGATGTATGGGCGTGTCCCAAGACTGCCGGTGGATGTTATGTTCAGGCAGGTTTTGCATGACCCTCACGTTGTTGATTATGACTCTTATGCTCAGTCTCTGCTTTCCTGTCTAAGGAGTGCAATGGAGATCGCTCAGAAGCACTCCACGGCTGAGCAGCAGCATCAGGCGCGACAGTACAACAGACATGCCAAGGGCACTGTCCTGTCTGTCGGGGATCGTGTTTTGGTTGCGAACCAGAGTGAGCGAGGGAAGAGAAAGTTGGCTGACAAATGGGAGAACGGAGTGTACACGGTTGTCGGTGTCAACCCCAATATCCACGTCTACAAGATTCAGGATGCAGAGGGGCACACCAGGGTGGTGCACAGGAACCGTTTGTTGGAGGTCAACTTCTTGCCCCTTCCTGAGTTAGATCAGGGTGAGGAGTCCAGTACAACCAGTCAGTTGCTTGACTGCGCAGAGTCCGATGAGGAGGACAGTGCAGATGGCCTGACGGTCTCAGGGGATGCAGTGGGGCTAGCAGTCTCATCACTTGGAGACTCACCTAGATCTGAGTGGGCAGAAGCGGAAGAGTTCATTCCGTCTAGTCTGGTAGTCAGTCCTGTGGGGGCTACTGCTCAGTCTCCACCCAACACACACGCACCACACAACACACATGCACCACACATAGAGGCATCACACTCACTCGATGTAGGTGTTATATCTCACACTGATTCGCACACAGGGGCACCACCCTCACTCGATACAGATGTTGCAGCTCGCACTGTCTCACGCACACAAGTAGAGAGCGATGGTCGGGTTAGGACACGCACAGGGAGGGTGGTGAGGTCAGTGAACAGGTTAATAGAATCTATGGCTCAGATGCCATTTCTACGGAGTGTGAGGGTTTGAACTTTGATGGAGGTTGGAGTCATTCAAACTAGTTTAATGTGAGTTATTAGGTGTCTATCAGACAGGGTTGTTTTGGGCCAAGTGCATGGTGTGGCGTATCAGGCGTCACATTGATCTAAGGGAATTCTGAGACTTGATCAACCTCATTATTTTCTGGACCTCATAACCGAGGTAGCTCCTAAGTTGACTGGAGGACTAGGTCCTTCTTTTCACTTGTGCCAGTAGTCAGTGATGGGCTTTTCCTTTCCTCTTTCTCTTTTTATCCTGCTGTCAGGATGTTGGTGAATTTCAGGAGGGGTGAATGTAACCAGGTTAAAATTAATGTTTTTATTTTATTTTGTTTGAGTATGAAATATCACCAAATCCTGTCTGTGTGCTGTTATTTGTGTTTACTACATTTTATTTTATGTCATTATTTACTTTTATGTGTTTTACAACGACCGTCATATACGTGTACTGTCGCTTTAAGAGAGAGGTCTTATGGGTACACGGAAGACGGAACGCGGGAGAGGCCATTTTTTGTTTTGTGGGAGGAGTCTCAAGCAGCAATCGAGCCGAGCCACACGTGTTTCTTACCGTGGGACAGTTTTGCTGGTTGAGGAGAACGTAACCTTGAGTATCCCTGTAAGAAGATACTGCAAGCTGTGGGATAAAATACTTGTTTATCCTTTCTTACATCGGAGTCCCGTGGACGGTTTCTACTTCTAACGCACACGAGTGGAGTCCGGGCAGTGGCTGAACTTCGACCCCCACGTCCGTAAGAAACACCGCTCCCGCTGGAGGACTGGACGGTTGTCGAAGGGTTTGAAACCAAAATAAATGGCAAGGTGGGCCAAATAGAGTCCTGTGTGTCCCCGCTCCTTCCTTGATCATGATGATGATGATGATGATGAGAGACTGAGGGCCCCCCACAACACCTGGGGCCCCACCCAACTAGAACACAACGCAGAGCTAATGATGAGAGTGACGGGCATGCAGCAGGCTGACCAGCATAGAACAGCATAGGACTGCCCCCGTTACACAACCAAGGTAAAGAAATAAGCCGTTCGACCGACGAGAAAAGCATGCTAACATCTGACGCTAACGACACTACGGCGTCATTTCAAACTAGCCTGAATTGCATTAGCGAGCAGATTCAAGCCTTGCGAAACGAACTAAAAACTGACCTGAAATCGGTCAAGGACGAAATCACAGCCCAAATGAGAAACCAACTGACAAAATTCAAATTAGACATTGATCACAAATTTGCAAAAATAACTGCAGAGATAGGAGAGCAGAGAGAGAAGGTGGACACCGCTTTAACTTGCATTGAACAAGTCGAGACGTGAAACACCGAAGCTAACTGCACTGCAGGAATTAATGACGGAGCAGAAAGTTGTGATGGACAAACTAGACGATTTGGAAGCGAGGACCAGAAGGAATAATATACGGATATATGGCAACCAGGAGGATGCCGACTCGGTTATTGTTTATGGACAAATGGCTCCGTGAGGAACTCGCAATCAACACTGGCCACCAGATACAACGTGCCCACAGAGCTTTGGCACCGAAACCTAAAGCAGAACAGCCTCCTAGATCAATTGTCCTCAACTTTCAGCAATTTACTGTGAAGGAGATTGGTGTTGAAAAAAGCATGGGAGAAGAAAACAGTTAAACTCAGTGGAAATAGGATTTACTTCGACCATGATTGTAATGTTGTACCTATCTGTAAACATTACATCGATTAATCTGCAAGGATGCTGCGACAACGTAAAGCATACACGAAAATTAAGAAGATCCTTAACCACCCAATACCATGCGGAATGAAGTATAAGGTGCAGAAATGTGTATGTGAAGCATGGCATCATACGAGGCTGCATGGTCACAGGGGAAGGCATAGCTGCCAGACGCCCCTCAATAAGATGCGCATACACTGGGACAACGGAGTGAAAACTATAGCAGTGCAGAAGAGGCAGCCAGCGACATGCGGAGAAGAGAATGTGTAGTGCGGGATGCGGGGGTAGATGCCTGGGACTCCCCCCTCCTTGAAAGGCTTCAGGCAACTGGGACCGCGGCATGCAAACTCGTTGCCATACACGGTAGTAAAATGCTCTTGCGCATATACTGTGTGATATACATTATACAGGAAAAACGTAGGGGCTAGGTGACCTCGGGGAAGTTCCGAAGGAAGGTACAGTGTCAGAAGTAAACAACGAGAGGAGTCATGGCTAAAGTCAATCCCCCGACGAATTTTTCCTTCGATAAGCCAGGCGAGTGGCCGGATTGGAAGCAGCGTTTTGTGAGATTCAGAACCGCCACTAAGCTAAACAAAGAAGATGGCGCCATGCAGGTGAGCAGCCTGATGTACGCTATGGGAAGCGAGTCGGCGAACATCTACCGATCGTTTGCATTTACCGATGAGAGACATAGAAATGACTTTGATAGGGTGCTTGGAAAGTTCGATGAGTACTTTGTGCCGAGAGGGAATGTAATACACGAATGTGCATGTTTCCATCAGCGCGTGCAAAGACCGGAAGAGAAAGCTGAGACTTTTATCAGGACTTTGTATGAACTGTCGGAACATTGTGACTTCGGCGCGAGCAGAGTTGAGAATATCCGTGACCGAATTGTTGTTGGAATACTCGATAAAGATGTCTCATTGAAGATGCAGCTGACACAGGACCTGACGCTAGCGCTGACCATAGAGACGGCCAGGCAGTCTGAAAAGGTTGCTTCGCAAGTCAGCATGCAAGGAGAGGCAACTGGGGTGATACACGAAGTCACTCACAAGTACAGCAAATACACCTAATACCACGGTAAGCCAAAAGGGGGAAATAATGGACAATGTGGAAAGTGTGGGAAACCATGGCACAGTAAATACGAAAACTGCCCGGCTAGAAAATCCAAATGCAATACATGCAACAAGGTTGGACATTGCAGTAGAGTGTGTTGGAACAGAAAAGCTTTGAGTGAGGTTACAGAGAAAACAGAGAAGCTGCAGCCACACTGTCTTGGGGCTGTGAGTAAAGCAGATGAGTCATCAAACCAATGGGTCATCAAGTTACTGGTGGGCTCCACACCAGTTGAATTCAAAATTGACACAGGAGCCAATGTTAACATCATCCACGAGAAGACCTACCGCTCACTCATCCCCAAAAGATCACTGGAGCCTGCAGATATTCCACTGGATAGCCCAGGCGGCAAGCTGCAGTGCATAGGACAGATCCAGAGCACTGTGTCCTACAAAGGAAAGACTCACCCACTCACAGCATGTCATCTGCGAACGCACTGTAAACAACTTACTCAGCAGGCCGCTCCCTGTAAAGATGAATCTGGTGAGGAGAGTGGATGAAACGGTGCGCAACAGAGGACACCTACAGGCATATGGTGAGCATGGGACATTAAAGACTGAACCTGTGAGAATACAGCTGAAAGACAATGCTCAGCCATATGCTGTACACACAGCACGATGCGTACCTCTCTCTATGCTGAAAAGGGTAAAGGAGGAGCTCCTGAGGATGGAAAGAAATTGCATCATCGAGAGAGTTACACAGCCCACTGACAGGTGCGCACCCATGGTGCCAGTCTTGAAGAAGTGCACAGGTAAAGCCCGCATCTGTGTTGATCTCAAGAGGCTGAACGAGGCTGTGAAGAGAGAACAGTATATCCTGCCTACTACTGATGAGATTGCAGCAAAAATAAGCGGGGCCACAGTCTTTTCTTCACTTGACACCACCAGTGGGTTCCTCCAGATACCGCTGCATCCAGACAGCTGTAAGCTCACAACCTTCATTACGCCATTTGGCAGATTCAACTTCAAGTGGCTACCATTCAAAATTACGAGCACACCCGAAATCTTCCAGAGGAAGATGATGGAGACCCTCCAAGGGCTGGAGGGTGTTGAGGTCTTCATGGACAACATTCTTGTCTATGGGGCTACAGAGGAGGAGCATGACAGTTGCCTGGAGAAGGTAATGCAGTGCATAGAGACAGCTAGTTTGAAGCTCAACCGTGAGAAGAGCTCCATCAGGCAGAATTAGCTGCGGTTCCTCGGGCATCTCATTGACCGGTCTGGGATTTGGCCTGACCTCGACAAAGTGGAAGCTATTCGGCAGCTGTCACCACCAGCAGATGTGCAAGCGTTGAAAAGGATACTGGGAATGGTGACTTATCTCAGAAGATAAATCCCCAACCTCTCAATAGTAGCACAGCCGCTGTATGAGCTCCTGAAAAATAAGAATGCATGGACATGGAGTCACGCACAACAAACAGCCTTTGAACACATCAAGGAGCTGTTGACAACTGCACCAGTACTTGCATACTACAATGTGAACAAGCCCACTGCTGTGTTGGCAGATGCAATTAGCTATGGATTGGGGAGTGTACTCCTTCAACTCCATGGGGAGCAGTGGAAACCTGTGGCATATTGCTCCAGATGCCTCACAGAAGCAGAAACATGCTACACCCAGATAGAAAAGGACTGTCTGGCTGGTGTGTGAGTGTGTGAGAAGTTTGACAGATACCTCAATGGATTGGAGCAGTTTAAGCTTGTAACTGACCACAAGCTGCCAGTGCAGGGGAGGGCAATCTTATCCAGAAAGGGCCGGTGGAATCCCACTAATCAACCAGTAGAATCTTTGCTGAGGAACTTCATTAGGAGACACAGGTTTGTAACTGCTTGGTTGTAACAAAGACCTGCACCCACACCAGCCCTTTCTGGATAAGATTGCCCACCCGTGTGCTAGTGCCTCTCACTAACACTCACAGCCTGGAAAATGTACCTTTACGAAGTCAGCGTCTTCCCATGAGGCTCATGAATTTCAACCCAGTAGCAGATTATTGTCGCAGACACCCTGCCACGCAGTCCACTGGCTAGCATGTGCACAGAGACTGACACACACAGTGAGGTGGCATGCTATGCGGCTAGTGTAGTGGGGGGGGGGGTCCCTGTATCTACAAGCAAAATGGATGAAATCAGAATGGTGACAGCAGCTGACGCCGAACTGCTATCTGTCATGAAACTCATAAAGACAGGAAGGCCTGAACACTTAAGCAGTGTGCCTATGGATGTGAGAGAGTACATCCAAGTGAAATCAGAGCTGTCAGAATACAATGGCCTTGTCCTCAGAGGAAGCAGGATTATCATGTCAAGGTCAATGAGAGGTGAGGGCCTTCAGAAAATTCACGAAGGGCACCAGGGCCTAGTTAAATGTAGGGAGAGAGCACGATATGCCAGGTGTGCTGTGAACTGAGAAGAACACAACAAAAGGAAACTCTCATCTCTACACCACTTTGAGAGCGACCCTGGAAGAGAATTGCAATGGACCTCTGTGAGCACAAACACCACAGCTACCTGGTAATCTCAGATTATTACTCCAGGTTAATAGAGATACTACACCTGCCCTCAACAACGAGTGCACAAGTTATCCAAAACCTGAAAACAGTCTTCGCCAGGTTTGGCATTCCAGATGAGGTGTTGAGTGATAATGGACCCCAGTTTTCAAGTGCAGAGTTCCAGCAGCTCATGAGGCAGCTCGACTTCAAGCACTGCACATCCAGCCCTCACCACCCACAGGGCAATGGGCATGCAGAGTCGTACAGACAGCAAAGAAAATTCTCATGCAAGAAGAGGCTGTGATGGCTCTAATGAGCTATAAGTCCACCCCCTGTTCCACCACAGGCTACAGCCCAGTTGAGCTGTTGATGGTGAGAAAAATGAGAACCACACTCCCCACTCTGGAGAAAAATCTCCTACCAAAATGGCCCAGCAGAACAGCTGTGAAAGAAAAGGATGGGAGGGAAAAGGCTAAACAGGCTCACTCCTTCAACCACTGTCATGGAGCCAGGCCCTTACCTGCTGTGCGACCAGGAGATGTTGTATTCTCCAAGTTGGACCATGAAAAGTCGTGGTCTTTGCCATCAGTGATCTCAAGCGAGAGCACCACACCGAGATCCTTCGTCATCAGGACACAGAAAGGAGCAAAGCTGAGGTGGAGCGGCCATCACCTCCAACCAGAGACAGTTCCCCGGCCCATCCCAGCAGTGCCTGACAGACATCCACTCTGACGGAGCCACCATGTTAAGAGACTGCTCCTGTCAGTCAGAATGTGGCTACACCCACAACCCCTCTACCCAGTCAGACTGTGACCAGATCTGGACGTGTGTGCAAGCCAGTTGATAAGCTTGACCTGTAGACAAGCGCGATCATATGGCCTTTAGGGGGTGGGAAGGACAGGTGGCAGGTGTGTGGCAGGTGGAGCAGAGGTCCAACACCTGCATCTCATCTATGGCAATTAACCCTACTCCTTATATACCCTGCCTTGCCACGCCCACCTTGCCAGATTGTAGTTCCTGCTCAGTTCAGTCTATGCTCCAGCCTTCATGTTAAGACATTGCCTGTTACCCATTTCCTTGTCTAAACCTGGTTCTCCGTGTTTCCCACAGTCCTGCCTGCTCTGTCCAGCCCTTGCCCCCAGCCATTGGTCTGTCTCCATGGACCCCCGCTTGTCTTCCTGCTTCCCGGTTTGGTCGAGGTCCCCCTCCCCTGTGCATTCTTGTCCTGGACCCAGTGTTCCGTCTGCTCCTCGCTCTACCGGCTCCTTGTCCTGACTGGTATTGAAAGACTCGTTTTACTGAAACCCTGCCTTGAGTCTGTCTGTGTCAGTATATTGGGTTCCGCCTTGCAGCTCCGGTTAACGATTCCTAGTTAGGGTCCTGTGGTTAATGCTACAGAGGCATGCCAAAAGTGCTGTAAAGGGTTTCCTCCTTGCAAGGGGCAGGTATCTCTTTCTTCCATTAACAACCAGAGGAAGAGCTGGCCAACATTTCCCTGCTCTCACACAGAGCATTTGCTCTAAAAAAAAAAATCACTCTCTGTGCAGAAGTGTGATGGTCAAACCATTGCCTTTAATTTTATAAAGTGTGTAAATGTGTTTAAAGAAGAGACCTGTGTTAGGCATGTTTTTTATAATAAAAACAAACTTGTAATGATAACCCAGCCACTGAGGATGCACAAGCCAGTGCATCCTTAGTGCCGGTCCCAAGCCCGGACAAATGGGGAGGGTTGCGTCAGGAAGGGCATCCGGCGTAAAATCTTTGCCAAATCAAATATGCGGATCATAAATAAGACTTACATACCGGATCGGTCGAGGCCCGGGTTACCAACGACCGCCACCGGTACTGTTAACCAGCAGGGTGTCGGTGGAAACTATGCTACTGTTGGGCAAAGGAGAAGGAGAGGGGGAAAGCATGTCCAGAGGCAGCTAGAGAGGAGGAAGGGTAGGCATGTGGAGGTGAGAGTTGGAACTTTGAATGTTGGCACTATGACTGGTAAAGGGAGAGAGCTGGCTGACATGATGGAAAGAAGAAAGGTAGGCATACTGTGTGTGCAAGAGACCAGGTGGAAGGGGAGTAAGGCCAGGAGTATCGGAGGTGGGTTCAAACTCTTCTACCATGGTGTGAATGGGAGGAGTAATGGGGTAGGGGTCATTCTGAAGGAGGAGTATGTCAAGAGCGTGCTGGAGGTGAAGAGAGTGTCAGACAGAGTGATGAGTATGAGGCTGGAAATTGAAGGTTTATTGCTGAATGTTATCAGCGCATATGCCCCGCAAGTTGGGTGTGAGATGGATGAAAAAGAAGAATTCTGGAGTGAGTTGGACGACATGGTGGAGAGGGTACCCAAGGAGCAGAGAGTGGTGATTGGAGCGGACTTCAATGGACATGTTGGTGAAGGGAACAGAGGTGATGAGGAGGTGATGGGAAGGTATGGAGTCAAGAAGAGAAATGTGGAAGGACAGATGGTGGTCGATTTTGCGAAAAGGATGGAAATGGCTGTGGTGAATACATATTTCAAGAAGAGGGAGCAACACAGGGTGACATACAAGAGTGGAGGAAAGTGCACACAGGTGGACTATATCTTATGTAGAAGGCGCCATCTAAAAGGGATTGGAGACTGCAAGGTGGTGACAGGGGAGAATGTAGCTGGGCAGCATCGGATGGTGGTCTGTAGGATGACTTTGGAGACCAAGAAGAGGAAGCGAGTGAAGACACAGCCGAAGATCAAATGGTGGAAGTTGAAGAAGGAAGACTGTTGTGTGGAGTTCAGGCAGGAGTTAAGACAGGCACTGGGTGGTAGTGAAGAGTTGCCAGATGGCTGGACAACCACTGCAGAAATAGTGAGGGAGACAGCTAGGAAGGTACTTGGTGTGTCATCAGGACAGAGGAAGGAAGACAAGGAGACTTGGTGGTGGAATGAGGAAGTACAGCAAATTATACAGAGGAAAAGGTTGGCAAAGAAGAAGTGGGATAGTAAGAGAGATGAAGAAAGTAGACAGGAGTACAAGGAGATGCAGCGTAAAGCAAAGAGAGAGGTGGAAAAGGCGTATGGCGAGTTGTATGACAGGTTAGACACTAAGGAATGAGAAAAGGACTTGTACCGATTGGCTAGACAGAGGGACCAAGCTGCAAAGGATGTGCAGCAAGTTAGGGCGATCAAGGATAGAGATGGAAATGTGCTGACAAGCGAGGAGAGTGTGCTAAGAAGGTGGAAGGAGTACTTTGAGGGGCTGATGAATGAAGAAAATGAGAGAGAGAGAAGGTTGGACGATGTAGGGATAGTGAATCAGGAAGTTCAGTGGATTAACAAGGAGGAAGTGAGGGCAGCTATGAAGAGGATGAAGAGTGGAAAGGCAGTTGGTCCTGATGACATACCTGTGGAGGCATGGAGATGTTTAGGAGAGATGGCAGTGGAGTTTTTAACTAGATTGCTTAACACAATCCTGGAAAGTGAGAGGATGCCTGAGGAGTGGAGAAGAAGCATACTGGTACCGATTTTTAAGAACAAGAGCGATGTGCAGAACTGTAACAACTACAGAGGTATAAAGTTGATCAGCCACAGCATGAAGATTTGGGAAAGAGTAATAGAAGCTAGGTTAAGAGGAGAGCTGATGATCAGCGAGCATCAGTATGGTTTCATGCCACGAAAGAGCACCACAGATGCGATGTTTGCTTTGAGAATGTTGTTTGAGAAGTATAGAGAAGGCCAGAAAGAGTTGCATTGTGTCTTCGTAGATTTAGAGAAAGCTTATGACAGAGTGCCGAGAGAGGAGGTGTGGTATTGTATGAGGAAGTCAGGAGTTGCAGAGAAGTATGTAGGAGTGGTGCAGGATACGTATGAGGGAAGTGTGACAATGGTGAGGTGTGCGGTTGGAATGACAGATGGGTTCAAGGTGGAGGTCGGATTACATCAAGGATCGGCTCTGAGCCCTTTCTTGTTTGCAATGGTGATGGACAGGTTGACGGACAAGATCAGGCAGGAGTCTCCATGGACGATGATGTTCGCGGATGACATTGTGATCTGTAGCGAGAGTAGGGTGCAGGTTGAGGAGAGCCTGGAGAGGTGGAGGTATGCACTGGAGAGAAGAGGAATGAAAGTCAGTAGGAGCAAGACGGAATACCTATGCGTGAATGAGAGAGAGGACAGTGGAATGGTCAGGATGCAAGGAGTGGAGGTGACAAAGGCATTTGAGTTTAAATACTTGGGGTCAACTGTCCAAAGTAATGGGGAGTGCAGTAGAGAGGTGAAAAAGAGAGTGCAGGCAGGGTGGAGTGGGTGGAGAAGAGTGTCAGGAGTGATTTGCGACAGAAGGGTACCAGCAAGAGTTAAAGGGAAAGTTTACAAGATGGTTGTGAGACCAGCTATGTTATATGGTTTGGAGACAGTGACACTGATGAAAAGACAGGAGGCAGAGCTGGAGGTGGCAGAGTTGAAGATGCTAAGATTTTCACTGGGAGTAACGAAGAAGGACAGGATTAGGAATGATTATATTAGAGGGACCGCTCAGGTTGGACGGTTTGGAGACAAAGCAAGAGAGGCAAGATTGAGATGGTTTGGACATGTGTGGAGGAGAGATGCATAGTATATGGGGAGAAGGATGCTGAATATGGAGCTGCCAGGGAAGAGGAGAAGAGAAGGCCAAAGAGGAGGTTTATGGATGCGGTGAGGGAAGACATGCAGGTGACTGGTGTGACAGAGGAAGACGCAGAAGACAGGAAGAAATGGAAACGGATGATCCGCTGTGGCGACCCCTAACGGGAGCAGCCGAAAGTAGTAGTAGTAGTAGTAGTTGTAATGATAAAAAAAATTTTTTTTACAAAGGTTAACAGCATCAGATGATTTTCTGGGACCAAGAAAAAAGCTGAATACTGCTAGTTCAAAGGTTTTCTGAGAAGAAACCCTGACTTGAAGATCAGAAAAACTGTTTCTGCTGCTAGGGCAGTTGAGGTGAACCGGGAGGTAGCAGGGAAGTAGTTTAAAGAATACAAGGTCCTCCTCAATAAACATTAATTAAGGCATTAATAGACTCCTCTCGCACATATGGAATTATTATTTACTTCAAACATGTAAATACGTAGGATATAACATACAGATAAGCCATTGCCAATATTCTGAAGTGATCAACAAATCCACACATCAAACTCAGCAAACAAATCTCTGTATGCAGATTATTTGTTACATGTTGGAAAAGGAGTAGGAGCAAGTGTACATTTATTTTTTCCTACCCCTTCTCACCTACTCTTAAGTTAATTCAGCTACTATACATCCATCCATTATCCAAACCGCTTATCCTGCTCTCAGGGTCGTGGGATGCTGGAGCCTATCCCAGCAGTCATTGGGTGGCAGGCGGGGAGACACCCTGGACAGGCTGCCAGGCTATCACAGGCTACTATACATTTCAACCTCAATTCAATGCAAGTTGTGCTGCACTATACAAACTCAACTAATGTGAACAATAAGAAAAGGAAAATAAATCAAAAACACAAAGAGAAAAAAAACATCCTAATGTCATGTACCTAATGTCACGTAAGAAAAAGCATCTCAATGCTACATACAACCCAAATATCCACTCAGTGTCATAGAAAGAGAAATGAAAAAAAAGCTAAGCGATAAATAAAAATTAGATCGTTAACACAATTCTTCGTCATCCCTATATCTCTTGATAATCAGACCTTTGTACTTCTTCTTGAACTGCGTAGTTTGTACTTTGAGTTCGATGCTCAGACTGTTCCACAATTTTATCCCGCAGAAGTTGTTTGAACACATACTTTCTTGAAGTTTAATTTCCCTCTCAAATTATATTCTCCTTCTCTATCCGAGAATATTCTTTGTATATTACTCAGTAGTAGATTGTTTCTTGCTTTGAACATTATTTGTTCTGTGTTGAATTCTACTAAATCCCTGAACTTCAAAGCACTTGACTTTAAAAATAGCTTTTTGGTGTGTTCACAATATCATACATGAACTATCCTTATGGCTGCTCCCCCCCCTTTTTTTCTCCCCAATTTTATCTGTCCAATTACCCCTCTCTTCCGAGCCGTCCCGATCGCTGCTCCACCCCCACTGCCGATCTGGGGAGGGCTGCAGACTACCACAAGCCTCCTCTGATACATGTGGAGTCACCAGCCGCTTCGTTACACCTGACAGTGAGGAGGTTCGCCAGGGGGACATGGCTTGTGGGAGGATCTCGCTAATCCCCCCCCCCCGAACAGGCGCCCCAACCGACCAGAGGAGGCGCTAGTGCAGCGACCAGGACACATACCCACAACCGGTTTCCCAGCCGCAGACACGGCCAATTGTATCTGTAGGGACGCCCGACCAACAGGAGGTAACACGGGGGTTCGAACCGGCGATTCCCATGTTGGTAGGCAACGGAATAGACCGCCACGCTACCCGAACGCCCTTGATGTGTGGATATGATGATCACTTCAGATTATTGGCAATGGCTTATCTGTATGTTATATCCTGCTTATTTACATGTTCGAAATAAATCATCATCCATTCATCACTGCTGAGCTGGTTATGGAGTAGGCACAAAATGTTTGTAATCCTGCTGCCAAATGACGATGCCATGATCCACTTAAACAGCCACAGCAGCCATGTTTTTCATTTGGATTTCTTGCACTTCATGAAGTGGCATAACGTCCACGTGTTCTGCTACCCAGCAAAGTTTCAACTTATTGTGGTCTGGGGGGGGGGGGCTGAAACCCCCAGGATCAAGCTAAGTGTGTATCTGCTTTTGCACGTGTAACGGGGGCAGTCCTATGCTGTTCTATGCTGGTCAGCCTGCTGCATACCCGTCACTCTCATCATTAGCTCTGCGTTGTGTTCTAGTTGGGTGGGGCCCCAGGTGTTGTGGGGGCCCTCAGTCTCTCATCATCATCATCATGATCAAGGAAGGAGGGGGGACACACAGGACTCTATTTGGCCCACCTTGCCATTTATTTTGGTTTCAAACCCTTCGACAAACGTCCAGTCCTCCAGCGGGAGCGGTGTTTATTACGGACGTGGGGGTCGAAGTTCAACCACTGCCCGGACTTCACTCGTGTGCGTTAGAAGTAGAAACCGTCCACGGGACTCCGATGTAAGAAAGGATAAACAAGTATTTTATCCCACAGCTTGCAGTATCTTCTTACAGGGATACTCAAGGTTACGTTCTCCTCAACCAGCAAAACTGTCCTACGGTAAGAAACACGTGTGGCTCGGCTCGATTGCCGCTTGAGACTCCTCCCACAAAACAAAAATGGCCTCTCCCGCGTTCCCTCTCCCGTGTACCCACAAGACCTCTCTCTTAAAGCGACAGTACATGTATATGACGGTCGTTGGAAAACATACATAAAAGTAAATAATGACATAAAATAAAATGTAGTAAACACAAATAACAGCACACAGACAGGATTTGGTGATATTTCATACTCAAACAAAATAAAATAAAAACATTAATTTTAACCTGGTTACATTCACCCCTCCTGAAATTCACCAACATCCTGACAGCAGGATAAAAAGAGAAAGAGGAAAGGAAAAGCCCATCACTGACTACTGGCACAAGTGAAAAGAAGGACCTAGTCCTCCAGTCAACTTAGGAGCTACCTCGGTTACGAGGTCCAGAAAATAATGAGGTTGATCAAGTCTCAGAATTCCCTTAGATCAATGTGACGCCTGATACGCCACACCATGCACTTGGCCCAAAACAGCCCTGTCTGATAGACACCTAATAACTCACATTAAACTAGTTTGAATGACTCCAACCTCCATCAAAGTTCAAACCCTCACACTCTGTAGAAATGGCATCTGAGCCATAGATTCTATTAACCTGTTCACTGACCTCACCACCCTCCCTGTGCGTGTCCTAACCCGACCATCGCTCTCTACTTGTGTGCGTGAGACAGTGCGAGCTGCAACATCTGTATCGAGTGAGGGTGGTGCCCCTATGTGCGAATCAGCGTGAGATATAACACCTACATCGAGTGAGTGTGATGCCTCTATGTGTGGTGCATGTGTGTTGTGTGGTGCGTGTGTGTTGGGTGGAGACTGAGCAGTAGCCCCCACAGGACTGACTACCAGACTAGACGGAATGAACTCTTCCGCTTCTGCCCACTCAGATCTAGGCGAGTCTCCAAGTGATGAGACTGCTAGCCCCACTGCATCCCCTGAGACCGTCAGGCCATCTGCACTGTCCTCCTCATCGGACTCTGCGCAGTCAAGCAACTGACTGGTTGTACTGGACTCCTCACCCTGATCTAACTCAGGAAGGGGCAAGAAGTTGACCTCCAACAAACGGTTCCTGTGCACCACTCTGGTGTGCCCCTCTGCATCCTGAATCTTGTAGACGTGGATATTGGGGTTGACACCGACAACCGTGTACACTCCGTTCTCCCATTTGTCAGCCAACTTTCTCTTCCCTCGCTCACTCTGGTTCGCAACCAAAACACGATCCCCGACAGACAGGACAGTGCCCTTGGCGTGTCTGTTGTACTGTCGCACCTGATGCTGCTGCTCAGCCGTGGAGTGCTTCTGAGCGATCTCCATTGCACTCCTTAGACAGGAAAGCAGAGACTGAGCGTAAGAGTCATAGTCAACAACGTGAGGATCATGCAAAACCTGCCTGAACATAACATCCACCGGCAGTCTTGGGACACGCCCATACATCAGGAAGAAAGGTGCATAACCCGTGGTCTCGTGAACAGTGGCATTGTACGCGAGCGTGAGAGAATGGATCTGCTGAGGCCACTGTTGCTTCTGCTGAAGCGGAAGGGAACGGAGCATATTCCCCATCGTGCGATTAAAACGCTCTGTCCCGCCATTACCCATAGGATGGTAGGCCGTCGTGTGGGACTTCGCTACACCCGCCAACTTGAGAAGCTCTGCAATCAGGTTACTCTCAAAGTTTGTGCCCTGGTCAGAATGTATTCTCTCTGGAAACCCGTAAACACAGAATACATGATCCCAGAGTTTCTTGGCGACCTGCTTCGCTGTCTGATTGGTGCAGGGGAACGCGTGAGCAAGCTTAGTGAAGTGGTCAGTAACCACTAAGACATCGACTGACCGCTGCTTACTGTCCTCAGCGGACCAGAAATCCATACACACAAGCTGCATCGGTGCGGAAGTTTTAATGCTCTCCAGGGGCGCGCAAGCAGCTGGCTCTGGGGTCTTCCCAAACACACATCTCCGACAGCATCTGACATATGCTCTGATATCCCTCTCCATGTCAGGCCAATAAAAACGCTGCCTTGCAAGAGAGAGAGTACGGTCCTGGCCCTGATGACCAGCGTGATCGTGGATGCCAGACAGTGCCTTGTCTTTCAGACTCAGAGGTAAAACATACTGAGACCTCCTCTGCTTGGACACTGGGTCCTTTGTCACCCTGTACAAGACACCATCATTGACTTCCAACTTCTCCCACTGTTTCAACAGCCTGAGGACCTTCTGGTCAGCACCATGCCTCTCACGTCTCAATGGCCGCTTCCGAACAGCGACAAAGGGCAACACCTTGGAGATGCAGGGGTCCTGCTCCTGACTCAACCTGAGCTCCTCGGTGGATAACATTGGCAGTGTATCCTGACCACCCGACAGATGCTGAACGTGCTGGACCAAACTGAGTGCTGTGAATACTGATGCATCAGGCCAGTCACATTTGGCTTGACAAAAAGCCCTGACCTCAGCTGCATCACAAGCAAACCCAGATCGCGCACTACTCACTGTTTGGGACTGGCAACTGAGTCTGAAAACATCCTGCACAGAGTCCCCCTCAACCCCGTCGGCTTCCTGAACAAGGGCCGGGTAGGGCTCCCTAAGTAGCCTCTGACTGACGAGCTTGGAAAAAGGGTCGCGACTCAAGGCATCCGACACCACGTTTTTCTTCCCTGGCAGGTGTTTGAGATCGAAAGTGTAAGACGCCAACTTAGACACCCAGCGGATCTCACACGCGTCAAGCTTCGGCTTCGTTAGGAGATAAGTCAGCGGATTATTATCTGTCCAAACGGTGAAGCTTTGACCCTTCAGCCAGTGGCTGAACTTTTCACAAACACTCCACTTCAGCGCCATGAACTCCAGTCTATGAGCTGGATACTTCCGCTGTGAGGCACTGAGGGACTTGCTTGCAAAACCAACAGGTCTGGCCTTGGACTCTCCTCGGGGCACTTGAGACAGCACCGCGCCGAGTCCGTCCAAAGACGCATCGACCGACAAAATGAAAGGCACCTTAAAGTCTGGATGGGCAAGCACCACACACTCCAGTAACATCGTCTTCAACAGATCAAATGCTTCCCCACATTCCACCGTCCAGTCTGCGGAGGTAAGCTTACGGAAGCTGCCATGGGGCTTCTTATCCTTAGCTGACCTCCCCCTCCTCTTTTGTCCAGCTGTAAGGGCGAACAGGGGCTTAGCCACGGAGGAGCAGTTCGGGAGGAAATGCTGGTAGTAAAATACCATACCAAGGAAAGATTCAATCCTACGAACAGAAGGCGTGCACCCATCACCTTCCATGAGATCCTGCACTGTCATGTTGGAGATGACCTCTACTTTGGAGGGATCGACAGACACACCTCCGCCATCAACCACGTGGCCCAAAAACCGCACCTGCTTCTGCAGCAGATGACACTTCTTCGGAGCCAGTTTCAAGTTGTTCTCCCTCAACCTCTGAAACACAGTACGGAGCCTCGACAGAGCCTCAACCTCTGACGGCGCGAAGACAAGAAGATCATCAAGATAGCACAAAAGCTTCGTGAAGTTCAGATCCCCAAAGATCCCAATCATCATTCTCATGAAGGCTGCAGGGCTATTACAAAGGCCCTGTGGCATGCGATTGTATTCATGCAACCCAAGGGGAGTCGTGAAAGCAGTGTACTTCTTGTCATCTTCATGCATTGGGATGTTGAAGAAGCCAGAGGTGAGGTCCATCGTACTAAAGAGGGAGTTACCACCCAGCGCGGCAAGACAGTCCGACTGGTGTGGCAAGGGATGAGCGTCTTTCAAGGTCCGAGCATTCAGCCATCTGAAATCAGTGCAGATCCGAAGCCCGCCATCCTTCTTCCATACCATAACCAGCGGTGAAGCGTATGCGCTCGAGGACTTCCGGATAATCCCTTTCTCCTCCATATCAGTGAGAACTTCTCTCAACTTCTGATAGTGGGCTGGGGGAACCCTCCTGTAGGGCAAGCGAAAGGGGCGCTCATCCACCAGATGGATGCGATGTGTGTATCCTGTGACCTCGCCACAGTCCAGAGAGTCCCTGGAGAAGATGTCATGGTACTCGGTGAGCAGCTGAGTGAGCTGGGACTTGCATGCCTCACTAACCTGACAGGAGCTGAGGTCAATGTCACTGAGTCCGAGCTCTGACAAACTCCTAGCCGGCTGGACAGGGGGACAGGCACTATCTGTGGCGTTGGACTCATGCCTCCCTGCAACTGATTGCAGTCCCTGGAAAACATTAAAGTCCTCAATCGCCAAGCATGGAAACACATCAGCCAACTTGCAGTTCCTTTTCAGTGTGATGGCTTTGTCAGATGGATTGACAACAGTCATGGGTACCCACCTATCACCCCAGAGCGGTGTGACAAGTCGACCTACGAGGACACTGCGTGGCATGGCCTTGGAGTCTGTCGGCTCCACAACAACAGTGCTTCCAGCTGACATAGGCGCCTTAGCAGGAAGTCTGCCCCAGACTAAGTGTTCGTGCCTCGGTAAGAGTGTCACGGCCTGGGTGAGCTTAACAGTACCTATCTTCTCAGGAACTGCACCACCCCTCCAGCGCTCTACATTCGTGAACATGGACAAGAACTGTTCAACGTCAGGACTAGACGGATGTTCCTGTCTGGACGCGATTTCCCAGTACTCAGTACCACTCTTGAGTACATGGGCCACATGTTTAATGACGTTTGTGCCGACTATCAGATCATCATGCTGACCGGGCACGACCAGAGTGGGTATGACAAAGGAAACACCATAAAGCTGCATGTTGAGGTCATAAAAACCATCAGGCCTAGTCTCCAGACCACCGCAGCCAATCAAGACAATGTTCTCTTCAGGCTGCTGCTTCTCAGGTAAAACACCCCCAGAGCGGAGCTTCTCTACTGCATTTTCACTGATACTGCATGACATAGAGCCAGTATCCAACATGCCATTAAGCTGCACACTCTGGTTGACAAGAACAGGAGCATAGAACAAGTCACTGAAAGCCTGAATCCTCTGTGTCGCCTGAATGACCATACGCGAACCCTGAGGTGCTTTGGCACACTTGTCTTCATACAAGTGAGCCAGGTCGGAGACATCAGTGAGGGATACATCTACATTACCCACACCATCCCTCTCTAGGTGTGGGTTTAGTAGTTTAACGGACGAGACTGACGACCAGCTCTTCCACCAGGCTGAGAACGGAGCTGGTTGGGCGGCTGAGGGTGAGGACAGTCCCTCTTCCAATGACCAGGAGACAAACAGTTTATACATCGGTTCTCCCGGCTGCAGTGGGAAAATGTGGAGTGATCCGGAGACTTACAAACCCTGCACAACCTCTGTGGTGCGTCTGGCACCCGCCCTGCGGCGTTAGCTGGCGGTTGAGTCAGCGTCGGTGTCCGGACTGCAGCGCTAACTGGAACCTGAGTCTGCATTGTGACCAAACGGTCTAGCAAGCTCACCAAACTCCTAATATAGTCATCACCGCCAGAGACAGGTGCGGGAGACGGTGCGGGAGACGGTGTAGGAGACCTTGCACAAAATGGTATAGGAGATGACGCATGAGCCGGGACGGGAGATGGCACCACCGGCACGGTCATGTTCAAGTCGGGAGCCATGTCGACTACAGGGACATGAACCTGTGAATGGAACCTACGCTCTACTGTGCCTGCTTCACGTTGTCCACCTGCAGCAACACGGGACTTCCTCTCCAGCATGTGCTCATCAAGCCTCTCCTGGATCTCGCTAGCAGACCATTTCCCTGCGGACTTGAACTTAAAAACATTGGCAAGAGACTGATCTGGACAGTGTTTGATAAACATCATGCTTACCTCGTGGCTTGGCTCTTCAATACTACGGCCCTGCCACTTCAAGCATTCGTCAGCCACCTCCACTGTTTTATTAAGCCTAATCCAATACTCCATAGCGTCCTCACCTGGCTTGGGCAGCGTACTGTAAAAGTCCGCCAGGGGCACGCTCGAGTATGTGAGGTCACTAAAGTGTTGCTTCAGTACATCAAAAATAATGTGGGGGTTCGCTATGTGGTCGACAGATGTGTTGCGCAGCTTTATCCTCACCACGTCCCCTGCTTTCCCCATAAGCTTAGCTAGAATCTCATGTGACTGCTCACTAACTGGAATGGCTCGCTTCCTCAAATACAAAGTCATAAGGCTCTCCCACTCATGAACTGTAAACTTATCAGAGCTATCGCCCCTGAAAATAGGAGGCTCCCTAGCGTCTGTCTGCATTACTACTCTAACACTAGGAGCTGTCTCCAAACGCTGTTCAGCAGACCTAGCACTGTCTGTGTGTGTGTTTCTAAGCACTTGTGTTTCCTGCAGCTTAGCAGTGATTGACTCTCCTATCTTCTCTGCTAACCGAGTAATGAGCATGGCTAACTCACCCACTGGCTGCTCGCTGTTACCTAGCACAGCCCCTTCGCTGATACCTGGCCTGGCCCGTTCTACGTAGCGTGTGGAGGTGAACTGAGGAGTGCCAAATGTGGTCGGGTCTCTAGGTCCTGGTGCTCTGGTGTCTGGTTCCCCGCCCTCTAAGAGCTGCCCGAAACTCCTACCTACACCTAGCCGTAAACCCCCACCCACATCTAACTGGTACCCCCTCTCCATAGCACACTGGCGATCCAAAAGATCCTGATCAGCAATGTTACCCCCACCTACGTACGAACCACCCTCTGCCATGTTCCTACCTCTAACACTCAGATAAAATAAAAATAAAATAAAAAAGTGAAAAGCTCAATTCATTTAAATAATTGAATCTAGAAATCACTTAGAGATTGAAACAATCACACACAATCAACAAATTCACCAATAGATTAATCACATATGCACATATCCAGTAGTTTACATCAATAGATTATTCACACGAGTCCTTCAATCACATCAACATTAACCTTTTTTTCCTTTTTTTTTCGTGTGTTTTTCTTCCTTCAGTATATACAAATGTCCTGTTCACAAGCCCAGTCCATGGTAACCCCAGCTATGACTGTCCAGTGTCCACACAGCTCAACTCCAGTCCACTGTAACATGAGTGTACAGTCTGTAGAAATACCTGAGGACGTCTGGGGCTTGATGACGACAGCAGCCTCCCGCGGCGAGCAACTGATGTCACTCTCAGAATCCAGGAGGGTCACGGCACCAATGTAACGGGGGCAGTCCTATGCTGTTCTATGCTGGTCAGCCTGCTGCATGCCCGTCACTCTCATCATTAGCTCTGCGTTGTGTTCTAGTTGGGTGGGGCCCCAGGTGTTGTGGGGGCCCTCAGTCTCTCATCATCATCATCATCATCATCATGATCAAGGAAGGAGGGGGGACACACAGGACTCTATTTGGCCCACCTTGCCATTTATTTTGGTTTCAAACCCTTCGACAAACGTCCAGTCCTCCAGCGGGAGCGGTGTTTCTTACGGACGTGGGGGTCGAAATTCAACCACTGCCCGGACTTCACTCGTGTGCGTTAGAAGGAGAAACCGTCCACGGGACTCCGATGTAAGAAAGGATAAACAAGTATTTTATCCCACAGCTTGCAGTATCTTCTTACAGGGATACTCAAGGTTACGTTCTCCTCAACCAGCAAAACTGTCCTACGGTAAGAAACACGTGTGGCTCGGCTCGATTGCCGCTTGAGACTCCTCCCACAAAACAAAAATGGCCTCTCCCGCGTTCCCTCTTCCGTGTACCCACAAGACCTCTCTCTTAAAGCGACAGTACATGTATATGACGGTCGTTGGAAAACATACATAAAAGTAAATAATGACATAAAATAAAATGTAGTAAACACAAATAACAGCACACAGACAGGATTTGGTGATATTTCATACTCAAACAAAATAAAATAAAAACATTAATTTTAACCTGGTTACACACGCAAAGATTAACAGAAGTTTGAAGAAAGAAGAGACGGTAAACAAAGTAAAAAAAACTCACTTACCAAGAGTCCCGAAAATCCTGCAGTAGAAGCAGTAGATTCCATCTACAGAATACTCCAACCAGTCATATGTACTGTACCACTTTTTCTGAAACCTATATTCCCTACTTCCATACTTTTTAGCAGGGAAATCGATCACAGTCTGTATGGGTCCAAGCGCGAGTACTTGGTCGATATTTACAACATTTTCCGTCGCAGGATCACGAAGTGTACTGGAAGCCACTGCGAAAAGTTTGAAAACCCGTTCCTCTTTTATTTGCAAATTTCTATTCTAAAAACGTAAATTCTGTAATGTTGTTATGTTTGGATGTGTTTTGTGTAAGAAGTGTATGTTTAAGTAAGTAAAGCGCGGAAAACAGCACTTAATGCTACATCGTTTCTTCTTCTCTTCTCTCACGTTACACGCAACACGGCATTCGAAACATTGGTGCCCCTTACTGGCGTATGCATAGAACACAACAAATGTGTCACGTGGTACTGCGTAAATTGAATAGCGAAGACGATATTCAGATATAGCAGTTTCTACCGACACACAAAGAGGTCAATTTGTCATAGTTTAGATAAATAAAGTATCTCATTATGTGGATTAAAACACCTCATTTTGTGGATTAAAATTTGAATACCTTCCATTGCTTCCAGTGTCTGTGTGACGAAAGCAACCCAATACTGATGTATGACCTCACCACATTACATCACATCACATCACAATTACAATGACCTCGAATAAAAGGAGCACTTTCGCTATAAATGGCCATCACGTAATTCACTTACGTAATCTTCTTCCAGCATTTCTCCGAAAAATTCTTACCCTACTCAACCTATACCCAGGCATATTCTCCTTGGTTTTGAAGGGATCTCGAGATCCACCTTTTGGGTGCCCGCCCCCCCCCCCCCCGCGGCCATACCACTGCTATTGGGGTCTCTGGTTGTATCGTTGAAGGTATTGTTTATGCTAATGGTGTATGTTACGAATATGGCACAATGGAGGTTGATGCCACACATGGCAACTTTATACGTGGTCTTTTTAAATGGTCTCAATTTGCTTTGGCTTTTCTTATTCTGAGCAATGTTGCTTCACATGTGGAAAAGGTTTTTGGAGTGTAATTGCCTCACATTGTGACCTGTAATTTTCACAGGCCTAATGATAACATGTTTACATTATATACTACGATCACGTTCAGTTCTAATGCTCACATAGTATAGCACAGAAGGGGCATGCAAATGAAAATTACCCCCCTCCTCCGAGAGTTTCAGGGTAAGCCAAACCCTGTCCCAAACCCACACAAACAATGCAATTAAGCCAGTAGACAAAGGGCTCTTTAAAAGCCTGGAGCACAACTGAAGGTGGCAGGAGTTAGAACGAGAGAACTGCAGGAATGAAACTCCCAAAAGTTTGACATTCTTCTCTGTGTTCAGCATGGTGTGCACAAAGACTGTCAATGTACACAATGGCCTGGCTGGGTTTAGAGCCACAGAGAAGTTCCCTGTGACCTCATCCCTAAATAAGTTTTTGCAACAGAGTGCAACCACCGAAGAGCCACAGACAGACAGATAGATAGATAGATAGACAGATAGATAGATAGATAGATAGATAGATAGATAGATAGATAGATAGATAGATAGATAGATAGATAGATAGATAGATAGATAGATAGATAGATAGATAGATAGATAGATAAGAGAAAGAAAATGCTGAAAGGGTATATAGACAGACAGACAAATAATTCTATACATAATTAAGAGTCAGCAAAATAGCCTGTTGCAAGCAGCAGATATTTGCATTGGTCACCACGAACAGGTTTATGTAGCGGTCTGGAGTAGGATAAATGAATGGCCATGACAAGTGACAGAATTTCACACCTTCACCGTCTCAAATCTTTTTTTTTTTTATTTCTGTCGGTAGCCCATTCATCTTAAGACACAAAAAATCAGCAGGTGACTCACAAATTATTTGTTATTAATCAATAACGGTGACACTTTGACTCTACAGGAACAAAACACGAAGCATCGACAATTCTCACCTGCTTCAAGAAGACTCTCACCTTAGTTGCTGCCAATTAGTTGTTCCTCACCATTAATTGAGGATCATTAGCTAACTGTCTGTCTGTTTAAATGGGTGGTATCCACAGCCGTCGTATAAAATGTTAACACCGCGTTTACAATGGCAACGGTCTCTCAGTACTCTGCTACAAAGTAGTTATCATATGCAACATATACCCTGGCTCAGTTTGAATGGACAACTGTTGTAAACAGTAAGCGTCAGAGCAAGTGGATGTGCAGGTGTGACGAGGTTCTGTGTGAAGTTCATTGTGTAGCACAAGGCCAGCTGTTCACAATACAAGTGAACATAATAATAATAATAATAAACTTTATTTGTATAGCACTTTTCGAAACAGGGTTACAACATGACCGTCATTAGGGAAAGAATTACGGCCAGAAAGTAACCAGTTTTTCTATTTTCCAGTAAGTAAAGGAATTATTTTTTTTGTTTTTGGATCCCCCCCCCCCCAATTACCCCACTCTTCCGAGCTTTCTCGGTTGTTGCTCCACCCCCTCTGCCGATCCGGGGAGGGCTGCAGAATACCATATGCCTCCTCCAATACATGTGGAGTCACCAGCTGCTTCTTTTCACCTGACAGTGATGAGTTTCGCCAGGAGGATGTAGCGCATGGGAGGATCATGCTATTCCCCCCAGTCCCCCCTCCCCGAACAGGCGCCCCAACCAACCAGAGGAGGCGCTAGTGCAGCGACCAGGACACATACCCACATCCCACCCGCAGACATGGCCAATTGTGTCTGTAAGGACGCCCAACCAAGCCGGAGGTAACACGGGGATTCGAACCGGCGATTGGTAGCCGGCGATTGGTAGCCAAAGGAACATGTTAAAGTGTGTTGTTTCCTTCTACTAATGAGACGTTACAACTCGTTTCAACCCCACGGGGCTATAAACTTTAATAATAACTTCGGCACGTAAGGTTATACATCATGCTCGGTCCATTATTCAAGATGCAACAACATAAACGACCTCTGCGGAAACAAGGAACTAAACAATGGTTCCTAACAATAGTTCCTATTGTTACATCCTTTCTCTTTTCAGAGTTTCTTCTTTTTTAGAACCTTTAATACACTTTTAAGTGTCTATCGCTGTAAACAATAAATTATAAACAAAACTCTTTGCTACTAACAATGCACGAATATCAACATTCAAAATGTTTTTCATATTAACAGACATATATTTATCAGTTACTTATAGTGCCTAATGAAAATGATCATTATCAACTACTGTGTATCAAAGTGCTATGGCTTCTCTTCACAGTTTAACATAACCAATGTTTAAATGAATACCTGAACTTGTAGATAACCAGGTGAACAAGAACATATGTACACAACATTTGTGATTCTTTTTTTTTTCATTCATGCCCCCCCCCCCAAAAGTCCATTAGTGCTACAGATCCATTTGACTGTGTGAGGCCACAAAGTCTTTGTATCGCTGCGGCTGCACCACAGAGTGGCCTGATCTGGTGGTAACAGAGTTGGCCCTGTCACCAGTGTCCTTGGTTTTGTGTCCTGCTAAGACACTGCGAGAAGGAACACTCTCTGAACGTCCGGGTTCAACTCTCTCTGGATGACTGGGGCTGCTGATCTCCATGTCCATAGTGTCAGTGAAGATTGCTCCTGGTGCATGCCTGAGGTGTCTGTGATTTCTCCTGATGACACCACCCGTGTGCAGCTGGACCTCATAGGATCTCCTGTCGACCGGCCTCAGCACCTTGCCCACTCTCCAGCCAGTGTGGGGTGCGAGAGGCTGAACTCTCAAACATTCACCTGGGGCAAGCGTGTCCAAGTCTTTAGCCGACCTGTCGTAGTATGCCCTCTGACGTTGTTGGTTATTTTGTAAATCCTGTTTCACCTGCACAACTTTCGGCTGTAACAGGCTTGCCTTGGTTGGCAGTAGTGTTTTGGTACGGCGACTGAGCAGCCGCTGTGCTGGTGTGGTATCAGTACCCTGTGATGGTGTGTTGTGGTGGTCCAGAAGGGCGAGATAAGGATCCTGTCCAGCAGCCTTGGCTTTGAGCAAGAGTCTTTTTGCTGTCTTAACGGCTGACTCAGCTTTGCCGTTGCTTTGCGGGTACCCTGGTGATGAGGTTTTATGTTGAAATCCCCAGTCGACTGAACTTCTGGAATTCTTGCGATGAATACTGTGGGCATTGTTCCGAGATTACAATATCTGGGATACCTTGGCAGGCCAAAATGAACTTTCTGCCTCCATATCACTGTGGTTGACTTGGTATCTGCCAGGTAATCTATTTCCCAAAAATTTGAGAAAAAAAATCAACAATTATGAGGTAGTCTTTGTTGTCAAACATGAACAGATCCGTGCCCACCTTTGCCCACGGCCTGCTTGGCACATCATGTGACATTAGTGTTTCTTTTTGTTGCTTAATGTCCATTGATCTGCAGATGTCACACTTTAATATATATGATTTTATTTGGTCGTTCATGCCCTGCCAATAGACACACTCCCTAGCCCTCCGTAGGCATCCTTCCACACCCAGATGTGATGCGTGTAGGCAGCAAGTGATGTCTTTCCTCAATGCATCAGGGATGACCACGCGCTCACTCCTGAACACTATTCCATCTTGGTGGCTTAACTCCTCTTGGAATGAGAAGTAGGGCTTGATTTCCCTTGGTGTTTTTGACTTACCGTCAGGCCATCCTTGCTGCATCATTTTGATGAGAAGCTGCAGTGTTTCATCCTCTTTTGTGGCAGATCGTATATCATGTAGCCTGTCTGCTGCAATAGGTAAGTGTTGTGCCATGTTGACAGTCTCTAGTTCTGCATCCGGTGCACTCTCAGGAAGATAAGCTCTGCTACTACATCTAGATCATACTTTTGTATGCGCAGCATCATTCCCTGCAGCCTTTTGGGTGCACTCAGTAGAGGTTTTCTCACTATTGTTTCCAACGGCTTGTGATCACTTTGCACCGTCACTTTTCGGCCGTATGTGTACTGGTGAAATCTTTCCATGCTAAAAACCATTGCTAAGAACTCCTTTTCTATTTGCGCATACCGACGCTCTGTTTGAGTGAGTGCTCTGCTTGCAAATGCTATTGGCTTACCCATCTGCATGAGCGCTGCACCTAAGCCTGTGTCTGAAGCGTCACACTGCACTGTGAGTTCCTCATCTGGGTTGTAATATTTCAGTACTGGAACCTTTGCTATAGTCTCTTTCAATTTGAGGAAAGCCTCCTCGTGCTGTGCTGTCCAGTTCCACTCCCTGTTTTTGTGTGTCAAATCTCTCAACACTATGCACTGGTCTGAGAGGTGGGGACAAAACTTGGCTAGATAATTTACCATACCTAGCAGCCTTTGCACTCCTTTCACATCAGTCGGTGCCGGCATCTTCTCAACGGCATGCACTTTCTCTGGATCCGCCCTGAGTCCATCAGCCGTCAGGCGGTGTCCAATGTATGTGGTCTCCTTTTGTCTCAGCTTGAATTTGTCTTTGTTCAGCTTGATGTTCTTTTGTCTGCATCTTTCAAGAAACAGTCTCAGTTTTCCATCATGGTCACGCTCAGCTTGCTCCTGTGTTTCCCCTTGGCCTGTGATCAGTACAACGTCAGCTATAATGCACAAGCCCAGTACACCGTCCAGCGCTTGTGTGAGCTTTCTCTGAAAGATTTCTGGGGCCGGACTTATCCCCATTGGCATCCTCAGCCACCTGTAACGTCCAAATGGAGTGGCAAATGTTGTTAAATAGCTGGACTCCTCCTCCAGCTGCACATGCCAGAATCCACTCTTGACATCACACACTGTGAACACTTTTGCTTTTGACAAGTCCAGTAAAATGTCCTCAATGGTTGGCAGTGGGAAGTGACTGCGCTTTAGAGCTTTGCTCAAAGGCTTGGGATCGATACACACTCTTGGTTTCCCACTTGGTTTCTGTACCACCACCATTGCACTGATCCAATCTGTACTGCATTCCACAGGTGTTATGATCCCTCTTTGCTGTAAGTCCTGTAGCTCGTCCTTCAGTGGTTTCATCATGGTGACTGGGACCCGCCTCTTTGGCAGCTGTACTGCTTTCATTATGCTGTCCACCTCTATTTTGTATTTTCCCTCGAGGCAGCCATCGCCAATGAACACATCAGCATAATCATCTTTAATTTGTCCCATTGTTCACTGTCCTGTTGTTGTTTCTGTTGTGACACTACTGTCTATTGTCATGATGTTTTCATATTGCACTTTTATCAATTTCATGGCCTCACTGGCTCTCCTACCCAGCAGAGACACTGTACCAGCTGCATTCACCACCTGGAACTCTAACTGATATAGCTTGTTGTTTCTCTGGTTTCTTATTTTCACTTTACATTTTCCCAGTGGTTTTAATTTGGTTTTATTGTACATCACTAGTACACTCTTTGTGTGTTCTAATTTGGCATCTGGATTCAGCAGGTTAATTGGAATGATATTGCAAATGGCACCACAGTCTATTTGGAATTTGACCATGTCCTTGCCTAGAAGCATGCCAGCATAGAGAAGCTGAGTTTTCTTCATTTTCTCAGTTTCTTTTACATCCTCTACAGTCTCTGTATGCACATCTTTCCCTGTGTCAGTCTCTACTGCATCTACAGTTTTTGTCTCAGTTTCAGTGACGCAGGTGATATCTTCATATTCATCACTCTCAGATTCAGTTGTTATGTTACTCACATATTTCTTTTTCCTTAGTTCCGGTTTTGCTCTGCATTTTGCTGCAAAGTAGTTCTCTCTTCCACACTTTGTGCACTTCCTCCCAAACGCTGCGTACTTTTGTTTACCTTTCTAATCGGTTTTTCCACAATATCTGCACTCCACGGTGTTGCTCATCTGTTTCCGATACTGTGCTCCTTGCACAGCCTGTACCTCTTCCACCATCGATCCCGAGATGGTTTTCACATTGTCCTTTGAGAGCTCAGTGGCTCTGCACAGCTGCAAACATATGTCCAGTGTCAAGTTTTTCTCTCGGAGCAGTCTTTCTCTTATGATTGTGTTGTTACCTCCACACACAATCCGATCCCGAATGAGCGAGTCTCTCACTGTCCCAAAGTTGCATGTTTTTGCCAACACTCTCAGTTCCATGACATAACGGCCTATATTTTCACTGGTGCCCTGGTTTCTTGTAAAAAAAAACAAAAACGATAACGTTCCACAGTCTCGTTAACGCTGGGGTCGCAGTGATCATCAAACTTATTGATAACGTCATCTAACTTCCATGCATCCTTCGGTGTGTCGCCCAGTAACGTGTCCATAAGTTCCCTGCCGCTCTCCCCAACAACTTAGCTGAACAGTTTCACCTTCTGTTTGTCATCGGCGTCAGCCATGGCTAAATCCACATACAGAGCAAACTCGTCCCTCCAGGCCTTCCATGTCTTCGAAAGGTTGCTTGAGTCCAGACATAACGTTTGCGGTGGTTTTAGCCCATCCATGTCACACGGCAGTCTCACACTAGCAGCTAATGCTAACATATACTGAACGTTGTTTAGTAACACTAACTGCTCCCCCGCTCCTAGAAAACTTTTCCGCACCAAACTTCAAACCGAGTCGTCCGCCGCTGCCACCATGTTAAAGTGCGTTGTTTCCTTCTACTAATGAGACTTTACAACTCGTTTCAACCCCACTGGGCTATAAACTTTAATAATAACTTCGGCACGTAAGGTATACATCATGCTCGGTCCGTTATTCAAGGTGCAACAACATAAACGACCTCTGTGGAAACAAGGAACTAAACAATGGTTCCTAACAATAGTTCCTATTGTTACAGAACAGACCGCTACACTATCTGGACGCCCCCCATGAATTTATCTTTTTCATATATATTGTTCTAAAAGTACACCTGAAACATTCAAGTAGTCTAATTTTGTAGTCTGTGTAATTTTATGTACCCCCATCTTTGGTGCTGAGCTGGTTGCTGAGGCCTAACGGTGGATTAACAAATTCATTTGTTGTCACGGTCAAATACCTTGACAGGTATTATGCTGGCATTGAGCTGCAGAGGAATGATCAGTTAATTTTGCAAGACTTATGTACTTGCAGACAACAACATATACGTACGATGTCATGAGTGAGGAAGGAAAAAAAACTTCATTGACAAACTCCTTCCCTTGGTGTATGATGACTTTCCTGACCATGCCAAACATGTACAACTTCGAAATTATTGTTTCAGACACTTCAGTTGCTGTCTTAGACTGCAGAGGCTCTGCAATCACTCACTTTGTGTAGAGGTCTGTCATGGTATGGGCATTTTTTAACTACTTTTATTAATCCCCTGTGGGGAAATTCTTCCTCTGCATTTAACCCATCCTAGCTGCGTAGCCATGAGCAGTGGGCAGCCGCCGTGCAGCGCCCGGGGACCAGCTCCAGTTCGTCTTGCCATTGCCTTGGTCAGGGGCACAGACAGGAGTACTAACCCTAACATGCATGTCTTTTTGATGGTGGGGGAAACTGGAGCACCCAGAGAAAACCCACACAGACACGGGGAGAACATGCAAACTCCACATATAGGACGACCCCCAAGGTTGGACAACCCCGGGGTTCGAACCTAGGACCTTCTTGCTGTGAGACGACAGCATTAACCACTGGGCCACCGTGCAGCCCATATCTGTTGTTGCGCACTGTTTCTGGCAGTGGTCCAATCAAATCCAAACCAAGCACCTCCCAAGCTTCTTTTACCTGTAAACGAGCTTGTGAGTAGCCTGTTAATCCACATTAGTCTTCACTAAGCTAAAAGATTGTAAGCAGTACCATGTGGAGTTAGAAAACAACGAGACAGGAGACGTGAGAGTAGACGTAGTCGAGGTATTTTACTAGCTCCAACTTTGCATGTCATACGTTCGACAACGACACTGAACTGACTGTGAACCGGAAGCGGAAGTGCATTATCTGACCCCTCGCCTCTTCCCTTAAAGGTACACCGTCCTCTTAGGTGAATGTCTCTCGATATATAGATGTGGGTCACCACACAGGCCCCCCCAGAATTCACCTAAACAAAACAATGCAAAACAGCAAAAGTGCAAGTCATGAACATAAAAATAGACTCTACAACAGAACAGTCAATGACATAGTGCAAAGTCACGGGGAAAACAGGTGACGAGTCGGAGGGCGGACCCTGTGGCCATAACGGCTGCGCTTCACAGGAGGGGAAACAGATGGGGCCGAAACCCGGGCCATAGGCGGGGCCGAAGCAGGAACAGAGGCAGGTGCCGGGGCCGACCTAGGAGGGCGCCCCCGCCGCGGGGGTAGGGCCAATTGCATTGGCTCCCCAATGTCCAAGTGAGCGGGCTTGAGACGGTCTATAGCGACCCGCTCCAGCCTGCCCCCCATGTCCACCACAAAGTTCTTATCCCCCGCCTCCAGGACGCGGAAGGGCCCGTCGTATGGGGGCTGCAGCGGGGACCGATGGCTGTCGTGCCTAATGAAGACGTACCTCGCCGATGGCAGATCCTTGGGGACGTAGGACCGGGGGAGGCAGTGTTGAGACATCGGAACGGGAGCGAAGGCACCGGCAGCGCTCCGGGACGCACTGAGGTGAGAGGCGGCCGACCAGGGAGCCGTAGCATCCGGAAGAAACTCCCCCGGAACCCGCAGGGGCTGGCCATACACCAGCTCAGCGGAGGAGGTCTGGAGGTCTTCCTTCGGGGCCGAACGCAGGCCGAGCATGACCCACGGGAGCCGGTCCATCCAGTCGCAGCCAGTGAGGCTTGCCCGCAGAGCGGCTTTCATGTCCCGATGGAACCACTCACAAAGTCCGTTGCTCTGCGGGTTGTACGCCGTAGTGCGGTGGATCTTCATCCCCAGGTGCTCAGCGACCGCCGTCCAGAGCTCCGAGGTAAACTGGGAGCCCCGGTCGCTTGTGATGTCACCAGGCGTGCCGAAACGGGCCACCCAGCAGCCGATGAACGCCCGCGCTACCTCTGCTGCCGTCGTGGAGGACAAGGGAATAGCCTCTGGCCACCTGGTGGCCCTGTCCACAATAGTGAGGAGGAACGTATAACCACGGGAGGGGGGCAGGGGACCCACCAGGTCAACATTGACGTGGTCAAACCGCCTCTCTGGAACCACAAACGGCGCCAAAGGGGCCTTGGTATGGCGGTGCACCTTGGCGCGTTGGCACGCCACACACGAGCCGGCCCAGGCTCTAACATCCTTATGGAGCCCAGGCCAAACGAACTTGACGCTCACCAGCTTGGTCGAGGCCTTCACTCCCGGGTGGGAAAGGCCATGGACGGTGTCGAAAACTCGGCGCCGCCAGGAAGTAGGCACCAGGGGGCGCGGTTGACCGGTGGAGATGTCACAGAGGAGGGTGGTGTTGGCCGCGTCGAACGTCACTTCCTCCAGCCGTAGCGCCGTAGGGGTCGACCGGTAGTCTTGAACGGTCGCGTCCTTGGCTTGGTCCGCTGCCATAGCGGCGTAGTCGAGTCCCAAGTGAACGGCGTTAACAACTGCCCGTGAAAGGCAGTCGGCGACGAAGTTATCCTTGCCCGACACATGTTGTATGTCCGTGGTAAACTCGGAAACCGCCGCGAGATGGCGCTGCTGACGCCCAGACCACGGTTCTGAGGTTTTGGCAATACAGAACGTCAGCGGTTTGTGGTCCACGAAAGCGGTGAACTGTCGGCCCTCCAATAGAAACCTAAAGTGTCTGGTTGCGAGGAAGAGACCCAGTAGTTCCCTATCAAAGGTGCTGTATTTGCGCTCGCTCTCACGGAGTTGTTTACTGAAGAACGCCAACGGCTGCCAGCCCCCCTCCACCCACTGCTCACACACGGCCCCCACGGCGTAGTCGGAGGCATCCGTTGTAAGGGCTATGGGGGCGGCAGGCGACGGGTGAGCTAGCAGCGCAGCGTTGGCCAGCGCGGTCTTGGCGGCCACAAAAGCCTCGTCCATCCCCGAAGACCAGTCCAGCTCGTCCTTAGACTTCTTACCCCGCAGGGCCTCATACAGGGGACGCATGATGTGGGCGGCACGGGGCAGGAAACGGTTATAAAAGTTCACCATGCCCAGGAATTCCTGCAGCGACTGTACAGTGCGGGGGCGGGGGAACATGGTGACAGCCTCAACCCTGGCAGGGAGGGGAACGGCCCCCTGTGGAGTGATGTGGTGCCCGAGGAAGGTGATGGACGACTCCCCGAACTGACACTTAGCTGGGTTGATGATGAGGCCGTGTTCGCTGAGCCTGTCGAACAGCTGTGTGAGGTGCGTCATGTGTTCCTCCGCCGACGCGCTGGCCACGAGGATGTCGTCTAAGTACACAAACAAAAATGGCATGTCGCGGAGCACAGAATCCATAAGGCGCTGAAACGTCTGCGCCGCCCCTTTAAGGCCGAAAGGCATACGTAAAAACTCAAAGAGCCCAAAGGGTGTGATGACAGCCGTTTTTGGGACATCCAGTGGGTGGACCGGCACTTGGTGATACCCCCGCACTAAGTCGATTTTGGAATAGATGGCAGCGCCCGCCAGGTGGGTAGAGAAATCTTGTATGTGCGGTATGGGGTACCGGTCGGGGGTCGTGGCATTGTTTAGGCGACGGTAGTCCCCGCATGGGCGCCAACCCCCGTCGGCCTTAGTAACCATGTGAAGAGGGGAAGCCCACGGGCTGTCAGAACGGCGGACAATGCCGAGGCGCTCCATAGTCGAAAACTCCTCCCTGGCTATTGCGAGCTTGGCCGAGTCGAGGCGTCGGGCCCGGGCGTAAACTGGGGGGCCCACTGTGGTGATATGATGTTCCACGCCGTGCTTGGCCACCGCCGAGGAGAAGGTGGGTGTGGTGAGCTCGGGGAAATTTGCGAGCAGGCGTTGGTATGGATCCCCGGTGGAGAGTGTGTTAGCGAGGCACAGCGCTCCAGCGCCCCCAAGCGTGCAGGGGTATGACGCAAAAGAGACGGCATCAATCACGCGACAGTTTTTAACATCCACCAGCAGGTTGAAAGTACAGAGGAAATCCGCACCTAGGAGCGGGGTGGATAGAGCAGCCATCACAAAGTCCCAGCCGAAACGTCGGCCGCCAAAACACACGTCCACATGTCTGATACCGTACGTCCGAATGGACGTGCCGTTGGCGGCGTCCATCTGGGGGCCGTGACTGTCGGTCATCGTGTCCACAGCTTGTGCTGGTAGTATGCTGCGTTGAGCGCCACAGTCAACCAGCAGCCGTCGGCCCGACAAGGAGTCTCTGATGAACAACAGCTTGCAGTCACGGCCGGCGCCCATAGCCGTTAACGAGCGCCGGCCTTGGCGTTTCCCTGAACCCTGTAATTGCAGGGTTTGCGACACCGTTTTGCTTTTGCCCCAAACCTGGCATGGTAATAACAGAGCCCGTCGTCAGGTTGGCGGCGGGCTGTCACCGCAGCCGCGGTGTCCATATAGTCGTACACAGGTGGTGGTGGGGCGGTCTGGTGGGGTAGCAGGGCATGCACAAACTGTTGCCGGTTGGCCAGGAAAACCCTGTCTGCTTCAGCAGCCAGAGAACGGTAGTCCTTGGAGACGGCGAGAGGAGAACTGGCCAGTGCTGTGCGTACAGGTGCGGGGAGCTGCCTCAGAAAAATGTGTGTGAAAAGAAAGGCCGGATCAGCCGATCCCAGCACAGACAGCATTTTTTCCATTAACTCAGACGGTTTGCCGTTGCCGAGGCCATTCAGGGACAGTAAACGGTCTGCCTTCTCCAGCTCCGACAGTTCAAATAGTTTCAGGAGGAATGTCTTTATAGCATCGTACTTGCCAGCAGCTGGCGGAGCTTCCAACAGCGTCATTGCTCGCGCCGTTGTCGATGCGTCTAACGCCGCCACTACGTAGAAGTACTGCGTTGCATCCTGCGTTATCCCTCTCAGCTGGAACTGGGCTTCCACATGTTGAAACCACGGCCGTGGATTATGCTGCCAAAAGTCGGGTAGCTTCACAGTAGCAGTGTAAATGCTAGCGTTAGCAATAGCCATGTTGTTAGCACCGGCGTTGTCGTTGTCAGACATACTCGTATTAGTAGTTCGATCACGTCGGGGTCACCAATGTGGAGTTAGAAAACAACGAGACAGGAGACGTGAGAGTAGACGTAGTCGAGGTAGTTTACTAGCTCCAACTTTGCATGTCATACGTTCGACAACGACACTGAACTGCCTGTGAACCGGAAGCGGAAGTGCATTATCTGACCCCTCGCCTCTTCCCTTAAAGGTACACCGTCCTCTTAGGTGAATGTCTCTCGATATATAGATGTGGGTCACCACAACCTTAATGATATGTAACACCGGTGCAAGTCTTGATGGGATCATTCAGCTGGCAGCAGTGACAACTTCTGACCTGAAAGACACGTTAAGACAAATGAATATTTTCAAAACAAAATTAACGTCTAACATATTGTAGCGAATTCGGTGGACAACGCAATATCAGGAACTGCCGCGGCCGGGAAGCGAACCCGTAACGCCCGCACCGCAGAAGACATCGCTAACCGCTCGACTAAAGGTTCAGACTCGCTAGCCAGTGGCCAGCGTGTTTTCTTATCCATGCACGTTACAATATTGAAAGGCCAGTTGATGCAAGTTGATGAGGACAATAAAAACAACTTCTAAATCAAGTAAGTATCTAACAAGGTATCTCACAATATCACAGAAAACAAATGTTCTACCTGTAAGACACAAATAGCAAACTGGGAAATTGTGTGGCCATTTCATTTTATGCAATATCACAAAAAGACAAAAATCATGTCGAAGTCTAAAAAAAAAAATCAGCAGATGTGTCAAGTAACAGGCATGTGTCATTACCCAATCTTTAACATCCTGTATCTGTCACGTATCGGGAAAGAACCCAAAAGCAGACGGGACAACCAGGTAAGGGAAGAATCCAGTCTTTATTGAAGTGACCGATCTCGGGGGTAGAGCAGGAGGTGGCTCTGTGGCAGGGAGGCAGGCAGGCAGAAGTCCATGAATGGCGACGTTCCAGCGAAGACTGGTCCACAGTGGAGGCCTTTTAAGGGTGAGGGCGATTGCTTGATGGCCAGCTGGCGTGCCGGGATGAAGGAGGGGGCAGCAGGTGTCAGCTGGTGTAGCAGGTGTCAGCTGGTGTGCCGGGGTGAAGGAGGGGGCAGCAGGTGTCAGCTGGAGTAGCAGGTGTCAGCTGGCGTAGCAGGTGTCAGCTGGTGTAGCAGGTGTCAAGGGTGTAGCAGGTGTCAAGGGTGATCGCTTTGATGTCAAGGGCGAGAGGCTGTGACAGTACCCCCCCCCCCTCCAAGGGGCGCCACCGGGCGACCTACTAGGCCCGTCAGGGTGCGTCCTGTGGAAGTCCCGGATGAGGTTCGCGTCCAGGACAAGGCGACGAGGGATCCAACACCTCTCCTCCGGGCCATATCCCTCCCAGTCCACGAGATACTGCAGGCCGTGACCGCAGCAACGAGAGTCCAGGAGATGACGAACTGTGTAAGCGGAGGAAGGCTAGGGTACGGGTTACTCCAGGATGGCAGGTAAGTTTGAAAGAGTGAGCCCACTGCAATACGCTAGACCTAACAGCGTCTGGAACAAACAAGCGCCCGGGGGGACCGTTACCTGGGTCAGGCTGAGTCTGTTGTGCTGCCATGACATTTCAATGTTCTAGGTGACAGCCGCAGCCGCAACCACACAGGTAGAGGGAACGATGGTGTCAGGTTGGAGCTTGGGCTCAGACTCCTCCCCATGCACACGAGACAGAGCATCGGGCTTGGCATTCCTGGAGCCAGGTCTGTACATCAAAGAAAAATTAAGATGACCAAAAAAGAGCGCCCACCTGGCTTGGCGCGCGGCGAGTCGCTTTGTTGACTGGATGTATTCCAGGTTCTTATGGTCAGTCCACACTATAAAAGGAAGCTCAGACCCCTCCAGAAAATGTCGCCATTCCTCCAGTGCCAATTTCACCGCCAGGAGCTCACGATTCCCCACATCACAGTTCCTTTCAGCTGGGGAGAGACGGCGAGACAGGAAGGCACAGGGGTGTGTCTTGCCATCCTCACTGGAGCGCTGAGAAAGGACCGCCCCCACCCCAATCTCAGAGGCGTCCACTTCTACAACGAACTGCTTGGTTGGGTCTGGCTGGATGAGGATAGGGGCAGTGGTGAAGCGGTGCTTGAGGGCTTGGAAAGCTGCCTCTGCTACAGGGGTCCACAGGAACGGTCTGGAGGTGGAGGTAAGAGCGGTTAGTGGGGCCGCAACGCGGCTGTAGTTGCGGATGAACCGTCTGTAGAAGTTGGCAAACCCGAGGAACCTCTGAAGCTGCTTACGGCTTGTCGGGCTTGGCCACTCAAGAACCGCTCTGACCTTGGCGGGGTCCATTCTCACCTGCCCATCGGCCACGATGTAGCCCAGGAAGGTGACTGAAGGGGCATGGAATTCGCACTTCTCTGCTTTTACGAAAAGGCGGTTCTCCAGAAGCCATTGAAGGACTTGGCAGACGTGCATGACATGCTCTGACAGGTCTCTGGAAAAAATCAGGATATCATCCAGGTAAACAAAAACGAAACGATCCAACATGTCACGTAGGACGTCATTGACCAGACTCTGGAAGACAGCTAGGGCATTAGTGAGACCAAACGGCATCACCAGATATTCAAAATGCCCCAGGGGGTGTTGAAGGCAGTCTTCCATTCATCTCCGTCTCGAACCCGGACCAGGTGGTAAGCATTGCGGAGGTCTAGTTTAGTGAACACTGTGGCTCCCTGGAGAGAATCAAAAGCGGAAGTCATGAGGGGCAGAGGGTACTTATTCTTGACTGTGATGTTATTGAGGCCTCTATAGTCAATACACGGCCAGAGGGTCTTGTCCTTCTTGGCCACAAAAAAGAACCCCGCACCAAGGGGTGATGATGACGGGCGAATAAGACCAGCAGCCAAGGAGTCCTTGATGTACCTCTCCATGGACTCCCGCTCAGGCTTTGGAGAGGCTATATAGGCGGCTGCTGGGGAGGGGAGCGCCCGGCAGCAGGTCAATAGCACAATCATAGGGGCGATGAGGAGGCAAGGAGAGAGCTTGCTGCTTGTTGAACACGGCTTGGAGGTCATGGTACTCTGGAGGCACCAGTGACAGGTCAGAGGTCTCAGAGCTTGACACCTGACAGGGGACAGACTGAAGCAGAGCAGACTGGAGGCATATGGCATGACAGACGGGACTCCAACTTGAAATTCTGGCCGATGACCAATCAATATGGGGACTATGCTTAACCAGCCAGGGATGACCAAGTATAATGGGAACAAAGGGAGAATTGATAACGAAAAAACTTAACTCCTCTTGATGGTTTCCCGACAACAGGAGGCGCACAGGCTCGGTCTTAGAGGTTATCCGGGCCAGGAGACGCCCATCCAGGGCATTAGCTTCAATAGGCTGGTCCAGACTCACAGTGGCGAGACCTAACTGCTTCACAACACTTGCATCCAAAAAGCTTTCATCAGCTCCAGAGTCAATTAAAGCCAAAAATTTAGTGGACTGACCTTTAAAACTGATGGTAGCTTGCAACTGGGTACGTGGACGAGGAGACAGAGGGCAGACAGTTGGGCTCACGAGGATCCTCCCCCTCCCTCGTGAGCCTGCTAGTTTGACAGAACGGTGAGGGCAGGAGGCAAGAAAGTGACCAGGCTGACCACAATACAAGCAGCTGTTCTCGGTGATGCGGCGTTGACGCTCCTCCGGGTTGAGCCGGAAGCGGCCGAGTTGCATCGGCTCCGAAGCTGGGGAAGAGTCACGCCTCGGGCTTTCTCAGAGGACGGCAACCTCAGTCGAGCAAGCTCGGCCCCCAGAGTTTGGAGGTGTGGCCTGTGGTAAGTTGTTGTGACCAGGAAAGCAGCGTGTCCTCTCTCGCCTCCACTCCCGGAGACGATTGTCCACACGAATGGCCAGGGTAACCAATTCCTCCAACCCTCCAGGCTCGGGGTAGGAAACCAATTCGTCCTTTATGGATTCGCTTAGCCCGTTGGAAAAGCCGGCCTAGAGGGACTCATTGTTCCATCCGCTCTCCACTGATAGCGTACGGAACTCAACTGAGTAGTCAGCGACGCTGCGGGAACCCTGGCAGAGAGAGATCAGTCTTTTTGACGCATCCTTTCCCCGCATGGGATGATCAAAAACCTGGCGAAAAGCAGTGGTGAAATCAGCGTAGGATGAGGAAGTGGAGGCCCGCATCTCCCACACCGCTGTAGCCCAATCCAGGGCGCTTCCCCGGAGAAGACCCATGATGTAAGCGACTTTGGCTCCATCCGTGGAATATGACTGGGGCTGCTGGTTAAACACAATCTCACACTGCATCAAAAAAGGGCGACAAAGTCCAAAATCTCCATCATACTTATCGGGCAGGGCAACCCATGGTTCCTTAGCCGAAGTTGATGGCGCTGGGGGTGGCGGAGCTGGAGGGGCGGATCTCGGGCTAGCGGAGGCACTAAGTTGGGTCTGGATTCCGGAAATCTTTGAGCTGAGCCCACGGAGGGCGTCAGCCATCCCCTGTAGCACCTGGCTGTGCTGGCCGAGGACCGATTCCTGGTTGGCTACAGCCTGGCAGTCCGTGGCCAGGTCTGTGGTGGAATGGTCTGCTGGGTCCATAGTGGCTGGAACGTACTGTCACGTATCGGGAAAGAACCCAAAAGCAGACGGGACAACCAGGTAAGGGAAGAATCCAGTCTTTATTGAAGTGACCGATCTCGGGGGTAGAGCAGGAGGTGGCTCTGTGGCAGGTAGGCAGGCAGGCAGAAGTCCATGAATGGCGACGTTCCAGCGAAGACTGGTCCACAGTGGAGGCCTTTTAAGGGTGAGGGCGATTGCTTGATGGCCAGCTGGCGTGCCGGGGTGAAGGAGGGGGCAGCAGGTGTCAGCTGGTGTAGCAGGTGTCAGCTGGTGTGCTGGGGTGAAGGAGGGGGCAGCAGGTGTCAGCTGGAGTAGCAGGTGTCAGCTGGTGTAGCAGGTGTCAAGGGTGATCGCTTTGATGTCAAGGGCGAGAGGCTGTGACAGTATCAGTATAGGCCAGTAGTACATGGGCTCTCCGGTGCGAATCCCCGTGTTACCCCCGGCTAAGTCGGGCGTCCCTACATGCACTGTTTTCTGGACGACATTCTAGTAACTGGACGGGACAACGCCGATCATCTAAAAACTTTGAGGCAGTGCTGAGTCGCTTGGATATTCCAGTGAATTCCTGAAAAACTCACGCTACAGAAACAATAGGCTCGGTGTAGTAATGTCGCGCGCGCTGCGGGACTTCCGGGTGTGTCTGTTTGCATAAGAACTTCCGGTACAACCGGATGCTTACGTCCTACTGAATCTTTCGTTAGCTGCTAACTTACTCGTCTGAAATCTTAATTTCGTCCGAAGAATCAATAAATGAAACAGGGCAAAAGGGGGCGTTCAAGTATCAACGCCGTGTATCAGGCTCCACTGAGCACCGTTGTGTGCCACAGTGTGCGAATTTGGCACGCTATAATTCTCTTTTAGCTTTCCATTCATTCCCTACTAACTGCGAGGAAAGAGCTAAGTGGCTAGTGAAGATTTGGAGGGATGCATTTACCGTCACCAAGAGTACAAAATGTGTAGTCGGTATTTTGAACCGGGTGATTTCGCTGTGCCAGCTACAGGTGTGTTAAGGAGGCTCAAGAAAGGAGCTGTCCCCACACTCTTTGCATGGAATGAGTACTCTAAACCCGCACCCAGTCTAGGTGTGTGGGAGCGCCGGGAGCGTCCTGCTGTCGCCCCTCTGCCAACTCTGGACTCCACTAATAATGAGATGGATGCCAGGCAGTTGTATGCAAGAGCTTGATTATTGCATGGCTCCTAATCCTGCCGCTTTGGATGATGCCCTGTCCCAAAATGAGGAAACAAATAGAAGTGCTCCAGAAACAAATAGAGTCCGCCCAGCTACATTCCAAATTCAGCCTGAAGCGATTTGTAGGTTCCGATGAGGACATTCGGTTTTACACCAGGTATGTCTGATTTGTATCATTTCATTTAATTGCCCCTGCCAAATTAACTCACCTGTTCAGCCTCTCCACCCCCCACCATGCCTCTCTCACACACACCCACATGTAGTGGATTGCAATAACTACTGGGCTATACTTTAACAACTGTACAGAAGATACAGTGTGAAACCCCTTTTCTTTTTTGCTGGTCTGAGCTACCATCGCATCATGACGCACTCACGATACGATGTATATCGTTGACGGGATTTTAGGGAGGTCCTGCAAACAGCGGGTGTAAAACAAAGCCATCTCTTCGCTCAGCAAACCAGACCGGAAGTTGTTGTGCAAGTACCCGTACGTCGGAAGTCGAACGACGCCATCTTACGCACCCAGGCTATTGGCCGTGTCTGCGGATGGGAAGCCGGATGTGGGTATGTGTCCTGGTCGCCGCACTAGCGCCTCCTCTGGTCGGCAAGGGCGCCTGTTCGGGGGGGGGGGCTGAGGGGAATAGCGTGATCCCCCACGCGCTACGTCCCGCTGGTGAAACTCCTCACTGTCAGGTGAAAAGAAGCGGCTGGCGACTCCACATGTATCGGAGAAAGCATGTGGTGGTTTGCAGCCCTCCCCAGTTTGGCTGAGGGGGTAGAGCTGCGAATGGGTCGGCTTGGAAGAGTGGGGTAATTGTATAGGTACAATTGGGGAGAAAAAGAGGGAAAATCCCCAAAAAAAGAAGAGAGAAGTTCATTGCTTAATTCACTATTTGTAAAAAAAATTGTGCAAGGTCCAGCTACCCTTAGTTGCTGTTAAGAACTCCACCGGTGTCTTCTTTTGTGAATAACCAGGAGAGGTAACCTGGATCTGTGTTACAGGTTCTCCAACAACACCTTTCTTCTATTTCCTTTAAATAGCCTTAGCTTCGTTGATTATCTAGGCACAGTGCTTGACATATTCCTTTTTACACTCTACCTACCTTACTAGACCTAATTATCTCTGCACAAGGCTTTTCCTTTCAATTCCTATATGCTGATGACTCACAACTTTACCTTTCTTTTCCGCCAGAAGACAGTGATGTGCTGGCAAGTCCAAAGGAGTTGAATCAAGCGCAACTGGACTTGGTATAGGACTTGATTCAACTCCTTTGGATAACAATGACCTGGATGAGTGAGAACATTCACAGACATGTGTTGGCAAGGGTTGCTGCTTGCCTCACCGACATTTCTGTTGGGATGAAGAAACAGCACCTCCAGTTCAGCTTGTCCGAAACAGAGCTACTTGTCATCCCTGCCACTTCCTCTATCCCCACGGACATATCAATCGGTCTCAGTACATCGATAGGCATGTCCTCCAGATCCACAGGGAACTTTGGGCTGGTGATGTGTAACAGACCATCTACATCTGACCATATTACAGCTGTATACCGGTCCTGACCTTTTGCCTTGTGTAACATCCCAAATAATCAGAACGTACCTATCAGAACATGCTACCCAGCTCCTGGTCCAAGCTCGAGTAATTTCTTTGTTCGACTACTGAAACACACTTGGTGATGGTCTCCCACCCTCTGCGACCCAACTGCTACAAGGAATCCAGAATGATACTGTACGTATTTTTCAACCTGCCCCAATACACACGTGACCTCTCTCTTCATCATTGTATTGGCTGCCTGTTGCTGCCTGCATGAAGCTCAAAACCTTGCTGTTGATGCACTGGTTTACCTAAAAACCCATATTAACCTGTAAATCCTGCTTGCCACCCTCTTCATTCGACCTCCGGTTGGCTACTATTTATGCCCGCTCAAAAGGCAACAAGCTCTAGCTCCAGACTTTTCTCTCTTCTGGACCCCCAAATGGTGGAATGATAATCAGAGCCTACCGACTCACTTTTTTTCCTTCAAGAAAGGCCTTTCCTTTTCCAGGCCTATCTTAATGCTTAAATGGTCTCAAAGACTCTTAAACTGAATAGTAGCACTTACCAACCAATATGAATCACTTGCTACTGTAATTGGTGTCTGCTCTAACTATTGTGCTCTTCTACAACCTGCACTTGTGGCAATGGTATGTCTGTCATGCTGATATGTGGCATCGTCCATCTACTTTGAAACTCTATTCTTCTACCACTCCCTGTTGATGTCTGATCCACTTACACTAAATGCACTTGACATGACTTGCATTCTTGGCTGTGATATGGCAACAATTTAGCACTCTATGATGCCTATTGGTAACAATCAAATTTATCTGCTAATAGCTGACTCTCTTGTAAGCCGCTTTAGTTAAAGCCATCTGCTAAATGAGTAAAAGTAAATACAACTAATCTTGATTATCGTTCATTGCATAAAAAGCTTTTCTGTTGATCTCCGTGGGATATCAGAGCTCACTGTCTATGTGGAGAAAGAAGTTACAAAGCATTGATTGATGGATTGATTTATCAATGACTATTTTGCAAACAGTGAATTAACTAAATAACCAGTTTGTTTGGTAATAATCTCTTATTCCTTGCAAGGTGTCATCCCTGCCTTTTGTCCAATGCCGTAATTGGTTGAAGCGCCCCCGCAATTCTGAATTGGACTAAAAGCATGCATAGTGAATGAATGAATAAGGTCCATAGAAAATACAAATTTACTTTTTTTAATTGCTAAAACCACAAGTGATAGCTTAAAATATAGGTGTTCTGGAGAGCTTAGGTTAGAAGTGACATTGTTTACTACTAGCAAAGAAAAAAGTTAAACCTTTTAAAAGTCCTGTATGTAATGTTTCAGCTTTCCTGAAGCATAACATGAGTAGTATCAGCAGGGGTTGCTGAATGGCACTGACTGAAACCATCAAGTTCGCCCGTTCCTCAAATTTCTGCATTCAAAAATACAGATGCTGGGGTGGTCAAGTTGTTTTTGCCACTGTTTGACATCCACACACCAAAAGTTGTGGCTCGCACTTGCAGTCATCACCAGATTCATTCTGTGGGACTGTCCGGTGTGTGTCTATCTCAGTCTGTAACCATGACCGATAGAGAAGTGATCTTGTGCGATTTACTCCGTCACTAAAATGAAAGCACTTTCTAAAGCTTTTTAACAACAGCATGAGAGCGAAATAGTACACTTACACTCATTTTCTTTGTGGCTGTTCATGGCTCTAAATCTGTAGTATCAACAGGAAAGTTGCTGGCTTACTTTGAGTAACAAAATACTAATCCAGCACGATACGTTCAAGGACAAATATTTCCATCCCAACAAAATTGTGGAATGTACCTCCCTAACCACACTCAGTCTCTTATTTGAGCATTTCCTGGAAAATTGGATGAATAATTCTTTTTCTCTAGTAACAAAGAAAAAAAAACAACACTGCATTATAAATCCAGAATGGTTTATTGTTGTTTTTTTTTCCAAATGGCAGCTTTGCCAAAGCACCATAGCAAATAAACGTGACCTCCATTGGTATTATTTTGATGGCAGCAAGTTGCAATCTGGAGTGGTTTTAAACCAAAAGTTAACAACACACACAAAAACAATTCCATTAAAGCAGTGATTAGGTCTTCAAACTAAGCACAATGTCAGTATTTTTGTACTGTGTGCATGTAATTTGGTAAACAGTGCAAAAAGTGTAAAACGTTTTAAGATATGGCCACAGTTTTCACATGGGACAGAACTTTTAAATGAGTCAAATGCTAGCCACACCGATACTGTAACATATTGACACACAATGAGGAATGGGATGTGCACTACAGTCTACAATTACAGGGATTAGAGACAAGCGAATATGGTGATATATATCTCCACTCGGGAAATATCAGCCAGTACTGGACTAATGCTGCTGTTGCTGTGTGTATGAATGTATGTGTGGGTATGATCACATGGAGATTATATGTGCATGTGTGTGTGTGTGTGTGTGTGTGTGTGTGTGGTGGTGGGGGGGGGTTGTCAAATCAGCTTTGGCTGCTTGATCTGGAGCGAAGTGGCTCAGCAAGCAAGCAGAGCTATGATTTTATTCGCTAATGTACAGGAGCAAAGTTTGTAATCAGGTTTTGGAAAGCTAAGGTTAGATAGGTTTTGGGAGATTTGTAAACCACTAACAGAAAAACTGACAAAGGAAGAGGAATGTGTCTCTTAGTGTATTACGAAAAAGAAAAAGAAAAAAAGAGGCAGAAGAAACTTGGAAGAAGAAACTTGGAGGACGTAAGTCTTCAGAGATTTTCCCGATCGGAGAAAAGGGCTGTTTCCTTCCTCCATTCCATGACCAATTAATAACTGTAATGTGTTGTTGGTGTATTAGTAAACACTGTACAGATCTGCTTGCATGACCAAACAATTAAAATGCTAGAGAGATGGATTCATCCATACCTTAATTGCTCAGACATAGTGCAGCTGTATGTGGGACAATTTTCTTCAAACTAACAGCAAATACTAGTCACACTGTTGCTGAGCCAAACTGTTTGATGACATATAGCAATTATAAGAGCTCACTGAATGCTGCCTGGTCATATGAGAATGGCTAATCACAACATCTCCTCAGGGGAAAAAGAAGAACAATATGCAATAACATAACTTTCTCTGTTCATTACTCATAGTCATAAACAGGAATCTGATTTTTTTTTCGTCATACAATTGTTTTTCTATCTCGGTCACTTGAAAGAACAGTAAAGGAACAATCAATTTCAAAGTATTTGATCTTAAGTACAACAGAGTGAATTTTCAACTGAGAGAGAAAAAAAATCAAGTAAAAGGAGTTGTACCAAGGATCCTAGGACCCCCAGACCATTTTGGTCCAAGTGCTTTGGAAGAACAAAACAGACTGTTGCAGAATGTTAAACTAAGGTGTCTTGCCAAAAAACAAGATTGGCATCTCAAGTAGGGCTTTGCGTAGTTTTGTTTTGTTTTTTATATTAAACTAATTGGCGCAGTTGAAATTCCCTGAAGTACATACACACTTAAGCTCAGTGCATGATGTATAACTCCCATATCTCTCAAATGTATATACACGTGTATCTGCAGAAAACCCAACACAACATTTAGCATCACATTCAAGGAATGCTTCTGTTTAAAATGTTAAGCGATCAGGCCTTGGCATTAGAATGTCCCTGGCCAGCGCCTTCCTTATAAAGTCTCAAAGCGATCTTGTTTACATGCAGAGCTGTGCCGGTATTGCAGGCAGTGAAAGGTCCCAATCCTCACAGTTTTTCTAGAAGCTGTACTGATCACAACGTTCATGTGTCAGACAGTGGCAGTGTGAGCAGATTGAGCATGCATACAAGCATTTTGACATCACTGGTATTCTAATTTAAATGACACACTCAACACTTTGGAGCAACACCTTTAAAACAACATTAACAATAGGTGAGATTAAAAAAAAAGTTAGGTAAATTACTAGTTTAGATTCTTAGCTTATCTGAATAATTCAATCGAATCTCATTTTCCAAGACTGAATGATACTGTTACTTCATGCACAAGATCTCTGTGGGTTGATCTGTGTAACAAAAACAGGCAAGATAAGTGTTTAAAAAAAAAAATCGAGGGATTTAAAACTGAGGTACCACTGTAAGTGACCTCGTAGTAGAGTTTTTCCTGTGCCTTTCAATGGGAAAAAATACTTTTTTTTCCACTTTTACAGTGTCCTTACCATAGATTTAACACTAGCCATCAATATCTTCTTTGAACTTCTTCACAAAGATGTGAAATTCCAGTGAGTTAAATTCTAAAGTGAATTTGTGGTTATTTTATCTAACAAGTTCTTTGTTATCACATCTCTTGCACTTTAAAAACATATCAATTTCCAGACAGGCAGGGGACACGGCACCTATTTTGGACCACGCTGCCTGGCGAGTCGTTTCATGAAGCAACAGGTAACAGTGGCAATGATAACAATGCCAACAAACAGGGCTGAGGAGACTCCAATAACCAATGGGATCAGAAGGAGGTCGGCAGCTGGGAAAGAAGAAAAAAAATAATCATTGGGAAAAGAGTTTTAAAAAAGACAAGTTAAGGCATTTATTGACAGCGATATTTGTGTTAAGATTACAGAGATAAGCGATACAGTACTTTTACTTGCAATGCTTCCTTCCAAATTCTGAGCACTTTTTGAAAAGTTTAAAAAAATAAACAAAAAATTACAAGGTGTGCATTTCCATGAGTGGGTTTCAAGCAATTTCCCTGAGTACATGGTGAATCAGGCAATAAAAACACTTATAATCTAATTACAGCTGTCACGGGTCAACAACAACAGGAGGAAGTATTTCTGCTTCAAATTGCAGAACTTCACTCAGTCACTTGCAAGTACCCCTGACTGCAGCAGCCTGCAGATCAGTGACGTGTTCAATGTGGGCTGTGACGTGTGCAATGTGGGCTTCCTCAAGTTCACTGGTTTGCGATTCCTACCATTGCACGAACATTACCTAGCATGAAACAGCAGTCATGGGTTATGTTGCTAGCTACCGTTGTTTAACGTTAGCTTTATAGTTATTTAGCCGTGTGTTTTTTACAATCCACGTTGACATAGAGTTGGTTGGTAAAGGTGCAAGGGCCGAAGGCCCAAGCTGCATCTACGGAGTGAGGCTGCAGGCTCAGGAGGGGGGTCCGGGACGAGTGAATGCGAGCGAGGGCCGAAGGCCCGAGCTGAGTCTAACGTTAATCTACTGTTTCCCGCTGTTGCTAAACTGAACTAGCCCCTACCCAAGCCCCTACCCAATCATAATGCGTGAAGTAGTGATGTCATCTGTAGTCGCAGGACCCCGAGCGAGGCGAGCAGATCAAGTACTGACACTGGCATTCTCACGCGCATTACTGTACAAACATTGATCATGTCACTGACTCCGCCCACACTGCGCACATCACAGCCAACATTGAACACGTCACCGATCTGCAGGCTGCAGTCAGGGGCTTTTCGTCACTTGACCCACAACCAGTACAAACATGCATAATGGCTAGAAATGAGTAATAAAAAAAAAAAGGTTTTTTCAAAAATGTGTTTTAGCACTGTACCGTTTCTTAAACATAGTTGTGCTAGTGCCTTAGTATCCTCATCTACATCTACTTAGGTGTATAAAAAACGAAATGATTAGAAGCAAGCTGAATAAATTGTCTTATTCTGGGACCAAGAGAGTGATGAATTAACCTAAAAAGACAGCCAACAAATTATTTATGGTGCCGAAACAGTCTAACAAAGGTGTACAGTCTTATTCATAAAGGGCCGGTGGGTGCTGTTTTGTTTCAACTGAGCAACTGCACATCCGAGTCTATTTATCAATGTCCTTAACTCGACTGGTTGATTATTAGACTCAGGTGTAACTGCTTAGTTGGAATAGAAGCCTGCACCCACATCGGCCCTTCCTGGATGAGACCATTTGTCCTTGGTTTACGTAACTGCTAATCTTGCATACCCAGGTCTCTCTGTCTCATCAAGCTGATAAAGGGTGTGAAGAAACTGGTAAAAAAAAAAAAACTGAGACGCCAAGACCTCAGAAATCCTGAGGCAGTTATTTTGTTGGCTGTGAGTTTGAAAACAACCACCTCCAGAAGCAGCACCTCTTGTTAGTTTTCCTATTCGGGTATAGAAACAAGTAGTCCTTGCCCTGTCTTAGCTATGCCAACAATAATAATGGATAATTGTATTTATTTTTCTTATTAAAATGGAAAGATTCACTGCATACATGGAAAATATGCCTTGGATGGAGGTTTTGTGGTCGTCATCTTGTCAGGGCTGAATTTTGAGACTATGTTTGCAAAGTTTCACTGGCATGGAACAAATAAGTTGTTGTTCACAGGGTAAATGGGGGAGGTCCAGCACCAGGCTCTCCCTTCAGTACTCCCTAGCATAGTGTTAATGGTTTGAAGTATGAGGACAGCCCATCATGTCTCAACCATTTATAAACAATATTTTGTGCTTGGATTTCTCAAGACCTCTGTGGGCTTGATGATACGACGGTCTGGCTACACAAGATTAGATGATGGCTATCGAGTACAGAACTGTGGACATTTCTATTTCATGCAAGTGCATACAATTAAATCATGTGCGACAAATGACTTGGGCTGTATTCACACCTGTAGTCCAGTTTTTTGGTCCAAACAAACTGGTGAAAAAGATACTTGGTAGAACTTTGATTACGGTCTGCTGAAGGTTCACAATGTGTTTTTTTTTTTCAAACAAACCAAAGTCAAACAGCCTAACTGGTAACTCATTTCATTGGTCAGTTTTAGTGATGTACTTCAGAAAATCAAAACAGATGCAAAATGAGTGCTGGGACTTTCCAACATGTTTGCGTTTTGTATAATGTTACAAATAAGAGGGGCCACATGTTCCGCTTTAGTTGTACAGCATTTTGACCCTTTGTCCTACATCCCATTTTATGATACTCTGGGATGTAGCGCTCCAGAGCACTACACTCAGTCAACTACATACACTGATGAGCCAAAACTTTATGACCACCTGCCTAATACGCTGTTGGTCCTCTGTGTGCCGCCAAAACAAATCCGACCTGCTGAGTCATGGGCTCTACAAGACCCCTGAAGGTGTCCTGTGGTATCTGGCACCAAATATTAGCAGCAGATCCTTCAAATCCTATAAGTTGTGAGGTGGAGCCACCATGGATCAGACTTGTCGATCCAGCACATCCCACAGATGCTCAATCAGATTGAAATCTGGAGAATTTGGAGGCAAGGGCAACATCTTAAACACTTCATCATGTTGCTCAAATCATTCCCAAACAATGTGTACAGTGTGACAGGGTACATTATCCTGCTGAAAGAGGCCACTGCCATCAGGGAATACCATTGCCATGAAAGGGTGTACCTGGGTCAGTAACGATGTTAAGGTAGGTGGCAAATGCCAAATTGACATCCACATGAATGGCCAGACCCAGGATTTCTCAGCAGAACATTGGCCAGATCATCACACTCACACCACTGACTTGTCATCTTCCTACAGTGCATCCTGGTGCCATCACTTCCCCAGGTAAACAGTGCATACATACATGGCCATACACATGATCTAAAAAGAAAACAGGACTCATCAGTCCAGGTGACCTTCTTCCACTGCTCCAAAGTCTGGTTGCAACACTCACATGCCCATTGTAGGTGCTTTCATTTATGGACAGGGGTCATCACAGGCACTCTGACTGGTCTGCGGCTATGCAGCCCAGTACGCAGCAGGGTGCAATGCACTGTGTGTTGTGACACATTCCGCCTGTAACATCATTAAAATGTTCTATGACTTGTGCCACAGTACACCTTCTGTCAGTTCAGACCAGACGGGATAGCCTCCGTTGCCCTCGTGCATCGATGAGCCTTGGGTGCCCAACACCCTGTTGCCGGTTTGTGGTTTGTTCCTCCTCGGGCCACTGTCCATAGGTACTCACCATTGCTTACTGGGAGCACCCCAAAAGCCTTGCCATATCAGAGATGCTCTGACCCAGTCATCTGGCCATAACAATTTGGCCCTTGTCAGTCGCTAAAATCTTTACTCCTGCCCATTTCTCCTGCATCCAACACATTGACTATGAGAACTGATTGTTCGCTTATCATCTAATCTACCTACACCTTCGACACGTGACCTTGTTAGGAGATGATCAACGTGATTCAGTTCACCTTGAGTGGTCATAATGTTTTGGCTCATCAGTGTATATTGGATAGAACCGAGAAATAGCTCATCCCGTGTTGGCAGAGGACTAAGAGTAATTTACTGGACCAAATGAAGCCCATGACATTTATTGCATGTATTCTCTTCTCTTTTCACTTTCCTATTCATTACCAACCATTAAAGCCAAAGGTTAGTCTCTAGAAAAAAAGACAATATACAACTAACTTAACTGTATGCACTTGCATAACAATGAAGTTCTTCTTTGTCTTTTCAAAAATTCTTCAATTTCTTGCCAGTTGCCAGTCCTCAAACACAACGATCATGATACCTCCAAGGTGGGTTTGTTCAGACATTCACACCTCCCTTACCTGAACCAGGGTTGGTATCCAATTCAGGGCGACTCCAAACCAATCCCCTTACCCTAACATGAGTCCCTAATTTGTCCCATCAGCACACTACATCCATACATCAGCCATTTCCCTTACCAGGGTTCCTATTCACCCTCTTAATATTTTTTTTCGGTTAATGTGTATTCACTATGAATCTATCTATCAATCCATCTATTCTTTCTAAATATATTCATGTGCTTTTTTTTTAATCTGTACTCAAGTAAAGGAAATTGCATTGCATTTTTGTAAGGTAGTTGCTGTAAGTAAAGTCTGATTGACTGACAAGCAGAAATAACAACAGTATCACAATAATGCTTACCTCTTGCATACAGGTAAACAGTTATGGTAGGTGACTCTGCTTTTGCCCCCGTTTTGTACCAGCCACCGTGGGGGTCCTGACCCCACACCTCAGCTTGGCAGACATAGAGCCCTTGGTCCTCAGAGGTGGCAGAATAGACCCTCAGCCTATAGCTGTTGGTCGTCAGGCGGTCTATACTAATCTCACTGCCATTGGCGTAGATCTGTGCAATGCCATCGTAGGTGAGAGTGGCCACCAGCTTGGTATTTTCCTCAACCGGGGGGAGAGGAGGAGATGCCTCTTCAGATGGCACTTTCTCTCCCTTGATGAGAAATGGCTCAGGAATTGGCTGCTGCAGCCACTGAATCTGCAACAGGGCAGGGCCTGTGGTTATCACGGTCACGTTGCAGATCAGGGTGATGGTGCCGCCCCTCTTCAGCAGTGGTCCACGAGGAAGCTTCGCCACAGCAGAAACCCTAACCTCTGTGGAGGGCAGAAATTAATTTTTTTTTTCATAGTTCAATGAATGTTCAATGTCAGATGGACATTTGGCCTCTTGAATAGGCTGTCATGTGAAATACTATGAATGTGAGATTTGGCTCTGTGGTAAGCCACAATTTACACATTTTCCGCAATGTCATATTTATTTCTCAAAAAACAAAGTTGGGTCATTTGGTTCATCTTGTTTAGAAGTCATAGGATTGAATTTCTTGTTTTTGAATCATCTCTGATAATTACATTCATACTAGAATTATCTGATGATTTCATTGATGATTACTTGAGAACCAAAACGTGTTTAAATTTCAGCTGATTCATATACAAGTCTTGGGCCAAACACAACTGCATAAAAAAGCAAGAGCTGTCAATTATCATATACTATTCTATCTTTTAAAACAATGCTTCATTGATCATTACATTTAAAGACTTAGGGACTTGTTACTTATATTGCGCATCTATTTTTTTTAAAATAATTTCTCAATTTAAAAATAATAAAATAAAAGGCCCTGGTGCAAATAATCTAGATGGCTTGACACTGGACAACTGTTTTTTTATGTATATATTGTTTTTGTATGGATGTATGCATTCAGTTTAAAGCAGTACGATGCACTATATTTTATATAGTAGACCTTGAATAAACCAACTTCTATATTTCTTGTATATTCTTCATACTTAGAACTACTAATAGAAATCCTAAATTGATAAAACAGGTTTGATGGGGAGCCTAATAATCTGCAAAATGGTCAAATACAATCAATATAAATTACTCTCATAAAAAAAAAAAAAAAAAATTTATCAAACAATCTCAACCACACTGGAGGCCTCAGTCTGATTTACACTTCTTATGGACCGATATTTTTTTCCTGAAATCATTGAGATAACTAATGTGATGCATACAGTTATATGTATAAGGCTGACATTTGGACTCACATAAAAGAACAAAAAGGTTCAACAATGCATTAACATGTTGATCACTAATCAACAGCAGTGTAAATGAGTTGGTGTCAATGTTCAGCCATATAATTCTGCTTGCTGATATTATACTGCAACATGACCTCGCATCATTTACAGTCTCACACAAGCAGAAGTGCTTCTTAATTTTGAGTCGTTATGAAAAATGATTTCGAAGGAACTGAAATGCACAATAAGGGTGGCCAACAACCTCCTTGAAGCAAACAAAAACAGTTATAAAATGGTACCACTGTGAAAGGTCTAGTCACTTACCTTTGGTTTTGAGGTTGACCATGACACCCTCTGACCTTTGGGTGAACGTAGCAGCACTGGATGGGCTGGGGTTTCTCTGGCCGGCATACACACTCACTGCACACCGATATACCCCCGAGTCAGAGGGGCTGGCTCTGAACAGCCTCAGAGAGTACCGACCCTCCGCCACTTTCTCCATGGTGGCTCCGCCCCCTCTGCTGAGGTCATCTCCCCAGCTCACTATACCATCTGGACTCAACCGGGCCACCTCCACCTTACAGCCCGAAACACATTGGATTGTAAAACATTGACCCCTGGAGTACAACTTAATTTGTTCACTATGCCTGCTTATTCCACTTCAGGATTATGGGGGGCTGGAGCTTATTGCAGCAGTTATTGGAAGGAAGTTAGAGACTAAATGCCCTAGCTGGGCCTCCATACCCAGTATGCCTTGTAGTCCGAAGAAGACACAGCACCCCCAATGCCGAACATGATGTAATTTCTTCAGCAAATCTGACTGTCTTAGCAAGAGACTTATCTGTCAGACACGGTTTTAATCATAATAAGCAAGCCATACTGGGAATGGAGGCCCAGCAAGTGCATTCAGTCTCTCTCTAAGTGGACACCCTAGACAATTTCATTCATATCCAAGCGCAGTCTTCAATTCGTATAACATTCATATCTTTAAACTGTTGGAGGAATTACATGGAGAACATGTAATTTCCACACAGGAGACCTGGGGTATGAATCCCGAACACTTGCTGTGGGGCAACATTGCTAACCTCTAAGCCACCATTTCATCCTAAATTCAACCGGTGAGGAAGAAAAGCCGGATCAAACATCATATGGCATGACACTAAAATATTCATCTCATCTGAAATTATTCATTTATTTGCAGAGACAAATATATACAAGAACATAGGCATCTGTGCATGCACAAACACACACTTTAAATAAAGTATTTTTGATCGGCATCACTTTAACAAGCGAGGGAGATTCCATAAAATTTGCAGCGTTGTCACATAAGCATCCCATGTCCTGGCACAGCATCAACATAAAAAGACAGTGCTCAGTCAAGCATGCAAGGACAAATGGAAGTACCTCCTCCTCTTTAAGGAGGACGAGCCGAGATAAACCTTAAAGTTAATCCAAAACAACAAAAAATATCAGTCAAACAGGTCGGTACAAGCGAAAAAAAGATTATAAAAATACCTCCACTCCTCCTCCAATTCCAGTCATTTCACTGCTCAGTGATCCTCTCTTCATCCACTGAATCAGCAGGCCAGACTTTCCCCCAGCTGGCAGCCCTGATACCTCACAGGTCAGAGTGAACGGGGAGCCCACCTGTAGGGTCACCTCCCCTCTGGGAGTGGAGGCCACACTCAGAGACTCCGCTGTAGGAGGAGGCGGAGGAATGAGACAGAGTTAAGAGCAAAAGCCAATGGATTTGAGACCTCTACTGGTATTTAATTTCATCAATTCATAAAGTACTTTTCAAAAACAGCCACATTACAAATAAAAGACAAAAAAAACAATAAAATAGGAATACATTATGATTAAGATTTTGTTTGGAAAGTATTAAAACATTACAAAAAAACAATGTTACTCTTCCAAGAGACATTAAAGAAGAGAGTTAGGAGACTAGTCTGAGCTCTTTGGGTAGGTTATTTATGAGACTAGGAGATCTGATGGCAAAGGCACAGTCATCTGGAGATTTAAACACAGACTGTAAAACAACAAACAGGGCCTGGTCTGAGGATCTCAGGCTGTGCACTGGCTTATAAGGATTTTTGTCTCCAATGGGTCTTTTTTTGGTGGGGGGAGAAAGTATTTGGATTTTGTGATGCCAAAACTTTATTCTGGAACCAATACAAATGGAATTTCCATTGAGTTGGCAGCTTAACCTAAATTCAATGGTAAGGGAAACACTTAACTACATTTTAGTGAGTAATGACACACAGCCACCATCTTCTGGATTCAAAAATGTCTCCCAAGTCCAATATGTTGTAAATGAATCATGAAAAGGACATTGTAAGATAAAAACAAAGAACACGTGGAACATAATAGGAAATGTAGAGTGAGTTGGGACAGGTATATTGCAGCATTGAATAAATATACCAGGAATACTGGCTAACAAGTCCAACAAAGTTGGACAGCACACATCGACACACAGGGTGCAAGTATTGTGCATCTCTCTTAGTAATTATGATAACCAACACTTTAATTCTAGAGTATTCTGATGAAACTACATACTATAATTACATTGTAAACAAGGCTTCATTTAGCTGCACCACTCTGAGCCATAATCTACTGAACAATGGATGCATTATTTATACAGTCAATCTAAATAACAGAAGAAATACCAGACAGACTACATGGCTCAGAAATAATTACAGAAAAAGTAGTGGTAGTGGTAACCTCCACCTGAAAAGATATTGTACAGAAACTTCTACGCTTCCAACATTGGGAAATTTCATTATCCCATCACGCATTTGGTCACATGTATTTGTGTGTGTGTGTGTGTGTGTGTGTGTGTGTGTGTCCACAGCTAATCTTGCAAACTAATTATGATTGTATGATGAAAGACCTCTTGTGTTTGTGGTGATTCAAAACCTTCGAAAAACATTTCTTCTCACCAGTGGCATCTTTTAGGCCTGAGCATCCGAGGCCATAGCCCCAAATGTTTTATGAATAGCCCCAGATCTCAAAAAATACAAAATAAAAAAGAATAGTAAAAAAAGAAAGCCCTAAATCTATTCATCTGTCATTCTGATCATGCATTAAAGCCCTCGAAAATAATATTATATTGCTGATCAAAAACTAAATTATGTTTTGGATCCTCACGTCATTAAAGCTGTCATTAAAGCAGCAGCTCTACTTCACACTACTTGGCATGTGTGCATTTTGTGTGAGTGTGAGAGAGAGAGAGAAAGAGAGCGCCGTACTGGTTACAGGGCTTATCATTGTTGGCATCTGGTGGTAGCTAGCTAGCCAATTCACTAAAGGCAAGACATGAAGGCTATGGAAGAAGCTTTTTCAAAAAGTAAAAGGATGACAGCAACGAGGGGCAGGCGAGGCTAGAGGTGGTGGAGGAAGAGTTATTTGCTGTTGCGGCAGATGAGTCAGGATGTGAGAGTGTCACAATGTTAACATACATACAGACAGACACAGATAGAGAGAGGCACACGCACACACACACACACACACACACACACACACACACACACACACACACAGAGCTTGAAAGAGCAACAAGAGCACAACAGAGGAAGGGACGAGGCCGTGAAGATGGACAGATGTTATCAGGTGTAGAGAGCACAGAATCCACTGATTACACAGCAGTAAGTAATAAGTAGCAATAGAACTTGATTGATGTACATCTGTTGCTATATTGAATATTGGCCTGTATTTGGTATCCAATAGTGTTGCTGTGTTGTGTGACTGTCAGCCCATATGGAATAATGAGCATTGATGACTATTCAGCCCCTATGGGATGAAATAGTGCATTAATGGTTTGCTTTTGTATAATCTGATATTGGTTGGTACGATCAAATAATTGGTTAAGTTGGGTGGGTTGAGTGAGGGTGGGTGGTTGGTGGGTAAAACTCATAGGCACATTTACATTTTGTTCTTTTGTCTTATAAACCTGTGCAAAAATGCAATAAAAAGATCATGAAAAATTTTTTTGGTTAAGTCTATGTATAAAATAAATGGCACGTGTTTATGATCTGATCATCATATCAAAAAAACGAGAGATTTGCTTAGATTTTGGTTGGCATATGCTGATTGCATCCCTTTTATGACCAGGACAGGAGAGAGCAGAGGAGATGAGGAGTGCGACAGAGAGATGAGACACCGAAAGAGCTACTAGAGAGGTGAAGGAGAGCAGAGTATCAGATAGATAAGACACAGAGTTAACACAGTTTGTCACATTTCACAAGGAGCCCTTGTCACTGAATAGAAGCAGAAGCTATGAGACCAGGGTTGGTCAATTTTCAAAATTGAACAAAGCCTTGACAACATACAATCTAGCATATGACTGCTTCATCAACGTTAAGGCTCTTATTTTTTCTTAGGGTTTTACTCTGGCTGCTGAAAATAAAAACAATAACGAAGTTGAATGAGAACTCAGATTGCGCTAATTTTGTTTATTTTTATGTCATGTTGTGAAAGCCAGCCTACGCACCTGACCAGAACTTCTTGGTAGAGCACAGTGTCTCATATCGTATATTCATTTTACTCTGAAGAAACTTGAAAATGGTAAAATTACAGGGTGAAAATCTAAAGATTTCTGGGCTGGGCTAAGTCCCCAATGTTTCAAGATCCTAACAATGCCTCTGGTTCTCGTTATTGACACTCCCTCTCTCCATTCACCATCTAGCTCGGTCGACCAACCCCGCTTGCACTGAGTCAACCATGAGCATGCGCGACTCTCCTCTATGGTTGATCGGGCAGTGACAGTGTCAAAACAAAAACATTTTGTATTTGGGTATGAGTCTTGAAAGTAAACAAAAAAGTCGATCGTATTTCACAAGTCAGCAAATCATTCACTGCTGATCTCAGCACAGGACAACTGGAGGAACACTGAATGAACAAGGAATATTAACCTATGTCTTATTTTTCCAGGGCTAAGGTCAGATCAAAATGGTCGCATAGCAAACCCTTTTTTGAAGTGTAAATTCATATTAGACTTGGTCTTATTTGTGTGATGGTCACCTATGAGGCTGCGCATCCACAGACTGACAGGCAAAACTTCTTTTTTTTTAAGGTAGATTTATTTTTAGCTTGGGCGCTGCATATTAACAACTTATTTTTTCCATATTTCCCTTTCAATCGACTTGGGTGCTGCACAAAAGTCTTATAATGGCAGGAAAAACACTGGTTTTTCTGTCCGTGTGTGCGTGTGTCTGTCCGCTACTAATCTCACATACTATTGGGCCTGTCAGCCTAATGATTTTTGAGCAAAATTATGACTGTATGATCCAGGACCCCTCTTGGTTGATTCAAAACCTCTGAAAACCCGTTTTATACCGCAATTGAGTGCTAACTCCTCAGCTGGTTTGTCGCCAAGTCCAGGCACCAGAGAAGGGGAGACACGCCTGGCGGGGATCTGCACTCTACTGAGAACACTCTTCTAGTTGCTGAAGGATTGGAATATCACTTCATTCACATTAAACTAATTCTAGGCATATCGAAACCACTACTTTCAATCTTTTACATACATACAATGAGACTGATGAATAGCTTTGGCTTCTCTCTGAGAAAACAAACTGAGGGTGAGGCAGTCTAACAGTTTCTGTTTTCAAACCAACTCTAGATTATGAGCCCAACAAACATGTCAGCTTTTACTTAGATGCTATGAGAAATGTGACAATATGATACGAGTTAGACATTGGCAGTTAATTGGTGGAAATGTTGAAAAACGTACTTTGCCAACCTTGTGTTGCTTCCCATGAGTTTATAAAGTTTTATAAAGTGTCTTATGTGGTCAAATTTCTGGCTGGGTGCATTTTACGATTAGGAGAGGTTTGAAAAGTATGATCAAATCTAATTCAAGGCTCCTGAGACCCATAATGACACTGTAATGCAAGAGGGAAAAGCACTTCAAAGTACCCCAAAATCATTTTCAAGAATCAAACGTCCTACTCAAAGCCTGGGTTTCTCCATTTAAAATTTTATAGTTTAAGAGAAAAGATTAAGAGGACTGCCAGATGCAGGGGTGTTGATCTGAAAGGACTGGCCATGATGTCCTATAAGCAAAAGAAAGATGAGAATTTTTGCAGCCTAGAAGATGCCAAGGCTGGGGTAAAGATTACTTAATCCTTCAGAGCTACACAAGCTCCTAAGAAAAACGAGCCAAGTAGTGGGCACTTTTAGTCAGTCAATTGGATATTCAACCAAAGGACCAAGCATCCAGCAAATCAGTGAGGCAGTCTCACCGTCAAACAACAACAACCCTCATGACCAGTAAATTGAACATTTGTCCATCTACCTAGTCAGCCAGTCCAGCAAACCAAGGCTTCAGTCAGCTGTACAAGTAGCCAATAAGTTATCCAGCCACACATTTTGTCACCCACCCAATTACACAGCATTTCAACAAACCAGGCAATCAGCTGCATGTATGCAGTTAGTAAGTAAGCCAACCATCCATCTAGTTTGTAAATTGGTAAGTCAGCCAACCACTGAGCTAGGTATCCAGCCAGATAATCAGTCAGCCATAACATTGATTTATAATGTAGGAAGCCTGCGCTTGAATCTGGATTGTGTTGAAAGCCCAATGTACCCTGCTGGTTCCATTTCATGAAGACAAAGACAAGCGGAGACCTGACCAATGAAATCTTTGAACAATATGCAGTTCTGTTATCCATCAGGATGACAGTCCAGCAATAAAATAAGCGTCTTCCTCCAAACAGGATTAAGGAGAAACACTGGGTACATACCATTGTGACTGTAACTCAGACTTGTTTGCAATAAGCATGACTCAGCAGTTTGTGCTGCAAGGTATAAAGGGAGTGCGCTCTGAGATCAGGGCATACACTGTCTATGCTTTGTGCATCTGTTCGTGTACATATTAAAAATTGTGACAATACTGTAAGACATTTTTGTCTCGCTCCTCATTTATTGCCAGAGTGGAATTAAATAATTGTCTCAAATGCATAAATAATCTCTTTATGCTGATGACCTCCTTTTATATATTGCCAACCCATCATCTTCGCTAACATCTTTGCTACCCTGTCTATTTTGGAACAATTTGGAAGGTTTTCAGGTCACCAGTTGAACTTACCAAAAAATGAACTTTATTCTGTAAACCAAGTAGCCCTCAATATCCCAGCTACAGCATTTCCATTCAAGGGAGTGACGTCCCACTTTAAAATATCTCGGAGTGGTGGTACCTCGCTCCTTTCATCCATCCATCCATTATCCAAACCGCTTATCCTGCTCTCAGGGTTGCGAGGATGGTGGAGCCTATCCCAGCAGCCATTGGGCGGCAGGTGGGGAGACACCCTGGACAGGCCGCCAAGCCATCACAGGGCCGACACACATACATTCACACCTAGGGACAATTTAGTACGGCCGATTCACCTGACCCACATGTCTTTGGACTGAGGGAGGAAACCGGAGCACCCGGAGGAAACCCACGCAGACACGGGGAGAACATGCAAACTCCACACAGAGGATGACCAGGGACGACCCCCAAGGTTGGACAACTCCAGGGCTCGAACCCAGGACCTTCTTGCTGTGAGGTGACCACACTAAGCACCGTGCCGCTGTGCTATTTAAATTAAATTTCACACCTCTAATCCAGCAGTGCAAGAAGGCCATACACTGCTATTTAAATTAAATTTCACACCTCTAATTGAGCAGTGCAAGCAGGACATACACAACTGGCGTTCCTTCCCTCTATCACTAGCTGGCCAGATTAACCTAATTATGATGAATATTTTTCCTAGATTTCTTTATTTGTTCCAAAGTATTCCAATTTTTATTCCTAAAAACATTTTTTAATCACTGGACCAAATCCTCACTGGATTTATATGGGGCAGCAAAAATAAGTCATTTCTACAAAGGCCGAAAAAGTTAGGAGGTATGGCCATGCGGCCTATGCCTCACTTTTTTAACTATCATTGGGCTAGCAATATCAAAAACATTATAATGTGGGTCAGGGATGGTGCAGAAGCTCCAGTTTGGGTAAAATTGGAATCTTTTAAATTGAAATTCACGTCCTTAATTTAGCCCCTTTACCACTTGCGCTGACCCTTTTGAAAATCTTGTAGTTGCCCATACATTAAACATCTGGGTACAGTTTCACAAATATTTTGGGTCGCAAAACGTTTCACTTCAGGCTCCTATCTTGCAAATCACTCCCTCTATGTCAGACCTGGCTTTTTGGGCCTGGCATGGGAACAGCATTAGAGTTTTTACAGATTTATATATAAGCAAGGGATTTGCATCATTTGAACAATTGTCAGAAAAGTATGTCCTGTCATGCTCCCATTTTTTTCGGTACCTTCAGATTAGGCACAAAAGGCTATCAACCTTTCCCAGAATCTCTAAATAACCTAAGGACAATTTGGGAACAAGACCTAAGCCTGTCTTTTGCAGAGGACCAGTGGACTTCATTTCTCAACCTAGTACACTCCTCTCCTCCTTGTGCTAGACATGGTCTAATGCAATTCAAGATAGTTCATCAGCTTTATCTCACTAAGGAGAAACTGGCAAGGATATACCCAAACATTGTTCCCACCTGTGACCGATGTAAGACTACCACTGCAAACTGGTTGCACATGTTTTGGTCATGCTCAAGCCTTCAGACTTTTTGGGAAAAGGTCTTTCAATCCCTTAGTGACATGTATAATATGACAATTGTACCTGAGCTTATTATTGCCCTGTTTGGATTGAGCCAGAGGATGCAGTGTGGTTGACTGAACTGTGCAATGTGGTTGCCTTTACTACTGTTAGCTCGACGTCTCATCCTCCTCAATTGGGAGAGTGATGCCACCATCCCATACAAGATGGCTTAAAGAGATTATGTTTTACCTGAAGCTTGAAAAAAATTCAAATTTACATTGAAGGGGAATGCAAATAAATCTGAAAGAGTCTGGAGGCCTTTTCTTACCTACTATGATAACCTAACCCAAATAACAGAACTATCCAAGTCTTCACATAGTTCATAACTTCCACTTCACAACCACTCCTCTGTTTCAGCCACAGTCACACAAAGTGTTCCTCAAGGTTCTGTACTTGGCCCACTCCTTTTCATCATCTACATCCTCCCTCTTGGTCAGATTCTCTGCCATTTCAACCTGGACTTCCACTGTTATGCTGATGACACCCAGATATACCTCAGCACCAAATCCCCTCACAATCCACCCCTCTCTCACATCGACTCCTGTCTGTCTGCAATTAAAGTCTGGATGCAGCAAAACCTCCTCAAACTCAACAGTGACAAAACTGAATTCCTCTTCATTGGCTCCAAGTCAACTCTCAGCCAAATCAACAAATTCACACTAACCATCTATGGCACTACTGTCTCCCCTTCCTCCCAAGCACGCAACCTTGGTGTGATCCTTGATCCCACCCTCTACCTTCAGCCACATATCCGCCAAATGGTCAAATCCTCCTTCTACCACTTTCGCAACATTGCGAAAATAAGATCCTCTCTCACACGCCCTGCTGCTGAGATACTGATCCATGCCTTCATCTCCTCCCACCTTGATTATTGCAACTCACTCCTCTATGGCATCAGTGCTAGCTCTATCAAGAGACTCCAATTGGTCCAGAATGCATCCGCCCGACTTTTAACTTTCACCAAATCCTGGCATCACATCACCCCAGTCCTAAAAGACCTCCACTGGCTACCCATCTCCCACCGGATCAATTACAAAATCCTGGTTCTTACTTATAAAGCCCTTCACAAACTGGCTCCCCCATACCTCACTGACCTCCTCTCCCCCTACCAACCCTCTTAGTCCCTCAGATCCACCTCAGCCTCCCTTCTCTCTACCCCCAGGTCCAACCTCCGCAGCTTTGGTGACCTAGTCTTCTCCAGGGCAGCTCCTAGGCTTTGGAACTCATTGTGTGTGGCTGCCGCTTCTCCCTCTTGTAGTCCCCCTTCCCATCCACCCCTGTGTCTGTGTTATGTTTGTCTGTTGTCTTGTTTCACCCCGTTTATTGTAAAGCAACTTTGAGTGTTAGAAAAGCACTATATAAATTTAATTTATTGTTATTATTATTATTATAACCTAATTCTTTCTTGGTGGGAGCAGAACTGTAGAAGTCTAATTAAGAATCAGTTTAAAAAGATGAAAATAAATGGCATTTTTTTTCTTGTCTGTGTTTATGTAAATGAGGTCATTGTATGTCTGTCATATACTAATTTGTACTTGATGACATTTCGGAGGATGTTTGGGGGAGGGGTTGGAGACATGTTAGGGAGCAGGGGAGGGATGGGGATAATACTGGATTTATTTCATATGTTGATTCTGTGATTTGTAAAATGCAAAATTGAAATAAATATAAGTTTTAAAAAAAATTGCCTCAAAAATTAGCAAGTAACAGAATCAGTAAGGTCGGCATAGTGCAGCCATACATGATTGAATTGGCAGAAACAGATTTTCCTGAGGATCAACTATAGGACTTGCAGCCAAGAAACTGACAGCTTCACGCTACACACCTCTTTACTGAATGGAAAGTACATGGGAACAAAGCTTACATTAGCTATCTATGATACATGATGAGACAGGCTTTTCAGTGTTCTTGCAATTTGACTCCACAGTCTTGTATGGAGCAAGTTAGGTTGTCCCACTGTTATTCTTTTATTTACCATGGGGCTTGCCATAAGCAGCTATGGCATGTGTTTACTTCCCTGTTGATTGTTGTGTGTGACATAATAAACAGTATTAAGTACTAACCTCATGTTAGCTATTCATTTCTTTAATCTATTCAGTGTTAAATTGGGCAAAGTCATGTTAGTTATTCATTTCTTTATTCTATTAAGGGTTAAATTGGGCAAAGTCAAAACTCTTGGTTACAATAACTTTGAGCTGCATATTGACTTTCATCTTTCTTTGCTTTAGACCTAATGTTTGCACCTTTATCACCAACATTTTCTTGCTTATCATAGATGCAAGTAAGTGTTTTGCTGGGGCGTGGTAAAGATGCAGCTGATGTGTCTCTCCATTTTTGACTAGTACATCACTCCAATTTACCTAGTGTCATTAACCTCCAAATAAGTCCTTCCTAACTCAAACCTGTGAAACAAGAACAGATAAAATGCATCATGCAGACATCTCTTATTTAGAATAGCTCAGATTGTTCTTCTTTTTGCAGTCAGTAGTATGTTCATGTAGGACCCTACTGATTATAGTAAAGCAGATTAAAGAGTAAGTAAACATTCACTTTTAGCCCATCTGCCTACTAAAATGTATGAAAAGTTTAAAAAAAAAAAGAAAAAAAAGTGGTGTAGATAATAGAGGACAGTGATGGTGGTGTGGGTTAGACTGAAGGTGGAAGTGTTTTAGTATAACACCTCACCCAAGCTTCTCAAAAGTCTACCCAGACAGTTTAGTTGGCCAATGCTAGGGTTGCCTTTCTACTCGCCTCATTTTATTGATGTAAACCTCTGACCACACGCGTGTTGCCTGCATCACATGGGTCTTAGCATCTTTGATGCCCCCATATTATTTATCCTGTACATAAGAAAAAGCATAGATTTTCTCCCTCAAATGTTTGATGGGTATCATTTATTTGTACAATTTATGAGAGCAATCAGTTCTACCATCCTAGGCCCATACCAGCATATTTTCAGCTCAAAAATTATTAAAAGGTTTATTAACCCGAAGAAGATAGTTTCCAGGGCCTTTAACGTGTTTCTTAAGTCTAAAACCCACAGACTGCTATACGGTCTCAAATCTGTTTTTGAGGCTCATGGGAAATCTTCCTGTTAAGTATAATTGTAAATTAATGTCTGACAGTTTTTGCATAAAATCTCTGACCTTAACTGTGTGTTTGGTTGGTCAGTAAACTACAAATAGTTTTATTACTTTCCATTTTCTAACTGCTGATGAATGCTATGTAAATGCATACCCATGAAAAAAAAAAATCAGCTAGTGGGCCTAGTTTGTAAAGCCATGGTGCTAAGAAGATCATTAACTATTTTAACTTCTGGCTATACCACACACTGTCCACAATTGTTTTGCCCATGCCAACACATTAGCTCAGTTACCACAATTATTACTGACCTAGTCTCTGAACAGTCAGGTTGCCAACATCCAGGGTCCTCTGTGCGATCTTCTGCCACACTTTGTCAGGATCCAGAATCCACTGTGATGCTTCACAGAAATACGACCCAGTATCCTGTGGCTGCAAGGCGCTCATCCTCATCACATACACATCCTGACCGGCCTCTCCACGCCGCTTCTCAAGCAATATCTCTCCATCTTTGTACCGTTTCCTGTAAGACCCGCTGCTTCCAAGAGTGACTCTTAGCTCCTTGTCAATGGAGATGATCTCTCTGACAGTGCTGACCTCTCCATCCGCCTCGCTTCCCAAGCCCTCACCTCCACGCTTCCCAAACATGACAGACAGATGGGTGTGTTCCTTCGATTGGACGCCGGCTGAGCACGTTAGTGTTAGCTCTGCCCCCTCTGGCATGGGCTGGCCCGTCAGTGAGCGGGTATAGCTAATCTGGAGTGTGTCAGGGATGACTGCAAGAGCACAAAGGGATATACACAGACAATAATAAAGTGAACCAGCGTAGAGGCCAGATGGGACATCAAAATATGTCAAATTGAATTTCTATTGCCTCAGCGCTGCTTTGTATTTTTTTCTATATTTAGGACATCCAGAGCAAATCATGAAATAGGGGCAGATCAGAATGAATCCAAGCTGGTTAAAAGGACATTAGCTTTGGGCAACACTTTGGAGAGGGGGAGGGATTAGTGAGCTGTTATGATAGGCATAGCTCAGCTGCAAAAGCAACAACCGAAAACATTAACATGGTACACAACGCAAACAGTTAAACAGAATGATGGATACAGAAGACAAAGAAGCACTGTAAGCATAACCAAACTCCTGTTTTCATAAAGGGTAAATACAGAGCAAGACAGAAAAAGAAAGCTTGAGAAAGAGGAAAGAGAAATGAAGAGGAGAATAAGAAAGAGCAGCACACAAAGCCCAGATGAATAACTTGGCTAACAACCAAGGACCTGAAATGAAACCAATGCAATACAGTCTGGTCTGTCAACTGAAAAACTAAACTTATCACCTATCTGGTTAATGTTGCACTAGCCAGCTGACAAGACACACCCAAGGGCTTATCATGCCATCACTGAACTGAACACATGATCATAAGGCTAATTTCCATAACACCTCCTCAACAAAGCAACCGTTTGTATGTCTGGCCGCCATACAACCAGGAAGCAGCAGGGCTTACCTTTGACGGAAACTGTCGCACTGTAATTCCCCTGGAAGGTTTTATCTGTGCTGGGAGTGTAGCACTCATATTTGCCCTGGTCTTCAGGCCGGAGTCTCTGAATCACAAGCCTTGCTTTATCCCCGGAGTCCCTTTCCACCCTTACCTGCCCAGCCTGCACCCTGGACAGGAAAGGAGTATATGGAAAGCCCTGGTCCCTGGTGGACACAACTCCAATCTGCTTATCAGCGGCTTCCTCCTTGTACAGGAACCATTCAAATTCCTGGGTACGCGGGCCCTCATAGCCAAACACAGCACAGGGAAGAGAGAGGGGGAACCCTGCCACGCGGTAGATGGGTCCAATGGGAAGAGTTACATCACGACACACGGCATACTGAAGAACTGTAGAGAAGAAAAAGACAAACAGAAATCAAGGAAGACGGAGAGATGGATGCAGAAGTAGCCTATATAGATTAGGAAAGATAGAAATGATGGCAAATTTCTGGGTCACATCTGTAACTAGAAGCATGTTTAGTGTACTGCCTCACCAATCAATATGCTGGGTTGATAACTAACCTACAGGGAATTTATAGACTGTGGGAAAACTGGGGCTAGGCAAACTTTCTGATGATTTGAATCAGGAATCAGGAACAGTTTATTTGTCATTTCACCTCATGCACTTGCGAACATGAAATGAAACGAAAAATCGTTTCCCCCAGCAGTACAACACAAACACAAAAACACACCCAAAAACTACTAAAACATACATATCCAAATTAACACAGCTATCAAAACTAAACAAAAAAAAAAAATCACTGTCCAAGGGAATGAACACCAGCCAGGATTACTGTCAGAACCACCGGTCTGCATGGGCTAGCAGTTAGCGTAGCCCGCCCCGCTTCCACATCCTTTCAGACCGCCCTCTGCGTTTCCTCCTCGGGCGCAGCTCCAGGCAGGGGCTGTGGTCTCCGGGCCCACCGGACAAAGCAGACCAAGCTCTCCCAGCTGATCCAGTGCCAGTTCTCCCAGCCAGACACCCTCGATACACCTCCCCGCACTCCTCATGAGGACATCAAAAACACCACAGTCAATGCCAGGTGATGCCATTACCAGACCGGCCTTGGTGTTATTGGAACTGCCGGTCTGCATGGGCTAGCAGTTAGCTTAGCCTGCTCTGCTCTCCTAGCCAATCCAGCACCAGCTCTCCCAGCCAACAAACGAAGATAAAACTTAGATGCAGACGTGGACAAAGACACTGCATGGATGGTACTGGGTAAGGCCGCCACAAATGTAAATGCAAATTCGTGCAGCAATCTTCCCACACTGGAAGCCGACACATTCACACAAAATTTAATGGACAACAGAGCAAAAATGCATTCAAATGGCACCAAATTTTCAACTTTGTTTAAATAAATTAATCTCCTCTTTTTATTTTAGTGTTTGATAGGGGCTTTATTATCATGGTACTCCACCTTTATATTTTACTTTCTATAGGCCTATTACCCTGACATTTTTGTTAAAATCCATGTTACATCTCTATATGTGTCACAGTAAGCAACAGATCAAGTCAAATTCCTGATATGGGTACACTTATATGGCAATAAAAACAAAATCTGACTCTGATTCAATCTAAATAGAGTAGGCAGACTATGTTTAATGCTGGGCGATATTGAAAATACTGTTATGACAAATCAGAGAATTTTAGAGAATATAGATTAAAATCTAATTTGCTTACATGCGCAAAAATTAGCAAATTTAAAAATCCAGTTGAGGTTGACCACATTGAACCGTTTGGCAATGTTAAATATAATATGAAACAAAAACTAGCTTTGAATACTCCCCCAGATGGTATTTCAGAACTCGTGCTTTGAGAGATTTTAGGTAAAAGATTTTCATTCCCATTAATTTAAACAATGAAATTTTGTATCAAGACGTATCCCAATACAGCACCATTAAAAGACAATAAGCGATAATATCGAATCAATGGCTGACCCCAACTAGGTTGCTGGTTACATGCTTAACAGATACAGCAGAGTGAGCCTGCAGGTGCATGTACCCAATTTTCACTGTCCTTTCTATGTCTGTTCAGCATATTCACTTCCCTAAAATCTCTCCTGAAAAAATTCTGTGGCAGGAGAACCAAGCTGTTTTTTTTTTATTTTTAAGCCACCAACACTTCTTTTTAGGGAACTTCCCCAAAGTAAACTAGTGATGACACTGACTGTAGGAGGGGAATGCCACACTAGACGGGGTAACATTTTCACCTGCAGCTTTTCTCACAAACAGATAGCTCAGACATACAATTCCTGAAGTCTTTGGTCATGAACAACACAAACAAGTGCAGGACAAGTCTCCGTGATGTTATCAAGCAGCCCTTTCTGGGGCTGCTCCATCGAAAACATGTTGGAAGGTGGCACACCTCAAGTCGGATCATATGCTTATAAACAAATGAGCTTTATTTCATAACAGCACAAGGCAGCTTTCAATCAAACTCTTAAAAGCACGTGTTCATAACCTTAGGAAAGATAAGTGATTGTGGCAGCATTACAGTCCCAACAAAGCTGGTTTCCATTTCATTGTGAATTAGAATAAGTGTCAGTTATGTTCTTTATGATTTAGATTCTTTACTGTCCTTCTTGAGGAAGTTTTGTTTTTCGTTTTTTTTTTTTGCCACAGCCTGGACATTCAGTTTACCTCCATGGTACAAATACAATTATGTACATTTACACAAGTTTAGATGAGCTCACATTGACACAAACATATATAATTTGATATTCTGTGTATACAGTATTAGAATTCTGAATTTCAGAATAGCCGCCCCTTCATTTGGGATACCCCCATTTACATGGTGTTGATTTGGGAAATTGAGAGTGCAGCTCTTTAATACTTGTTTGCTTCACTGAGATTTATGTGCAGTCACATTTATTAGCAACTGTGATGACAGGGTTTGAAAACTGCCCTCAATGCCTCCACAGATGAGATGTAAACATGAAGCATGTCTACCCTACTGTACGCCCACCATCTTAAAACTAAATTACGAAATGAAAGCCACTTTGTTTGACATTGTATTCTTACAACGAACTTGGCTTCTGCATTCAACCCATCCTATTGTACAGGAGCAATGGGCAGCTGCAGTGCCCGGAAACGAACTCCAGTTCTTCTTTCCATTGCCTGGGAGCACAGACAGTAGTATTAACCCTAACATGCATGTCTTTTTGATGGTGGGAGGAAACCGGAGCACCCGGAGGAAACCCACGCAGACACGGGGAGATTATGCAAACTCCACACAGAAAGAACATGGGACGGCCTGGGGTTCGAACCCAGGACCTCTTGCTGTGAGGCAACAGCGCTAACCACTGGGCCACCGTGCCGCGGTTGGCACCCACTTCATCGATACACTCCCATATGTTGTGTCTTGATGCATAATCAATAATCCAGGTAAGAAAATCAAAGAAGGTTGAATCAGTTCATCTGGATACAACGTTTATTGACATACGTTTCATCAATAAACGTTGTATCCAGATGAACTGATTCAACCTTCTTTGGCTCCCTATGTCGCTTTCCCGTCTGAATAAATAACCAGAAATACCGGACAGGTGCGTTTGGACACTCCCTGTCAGAGTAAAACTTAACCGGTTTGGGTTGCAGACAGACCCTTTTAACTACACGCCCATGGATGAGGACATGGGAGACTTAAGCGGATCAGGCTCTAATTAACACTGGGGTCTGACTGATACTGTATGTAGGTCTGGGGGAGATGCTGTGTGCTCACTACACGATAGGTTGCTTGTCGCAGGGTTGTCCGTTAACACTCGAGAAATCAACCAGAGTGGGAATTCATTTTGTTTGACATATAAATAAATATGACTATCTAATCACCAGTCCCTTCTGTGTCCGGAAAACGTCCACACAGCGTGGACCTTGGAAGGTCCCACGGATAGAGGGTAGACGCGCCAAATGCCTTTTGGAAATAAAACAAGGCAAAGCATGAGGCGATAGGCAGGACGACGTCAGCCCAAATTATGTCAGATCTACACCGTATACACCATGAACGGGGTGGACGATATGAACACGAGGATCGAGGACGCTGGAAACAGGAGGGGGGAAAAAAGAAAAAGGCTTTGCGCTGCGTGACAGATGGGCACGCCGTCTAGTCGTGGTGTGAGATGGGACGACTCGGTTGAGTCTACTCACCCCCTTGCAGTAATACGAACGCTGCTGCCCGCAACGAAGCCATCATCCACGTCCCCCCCTCGACCGCCAGATGGATTATGTCGACTCAGATCTCACACTCGGTGTGTATTATTCCGCTTCTGGTTCATGACTCATCCCTCCGTGACACGCGACGTAGTCTTGATACGCTCGAACATGATCACGATAAAACGACGAGAAACCTCCAAAGTGACTCCTACGAAGGATTCCCAACCACTGGAAGGCGATAATTTTGATAAGGCTTCGGGGATGGCGAGTTAGCACTAAAAGCTAACGTGCAAATATAAAATGTGTGACCGGGTTTAGATATACTGCCTGCGAGGTAGTCACCATGCACTGACGCATTCTCGTCTATATTGGATTAATCCACAATGCACTCCTCCGTCTGCAAACTAATAAACTATACCCGTCTGCTAACTACGACTCCCCGCCCCGACAAACACGCTGTCCAGCGCTGCAGCCGCTGCAATCAGTTTGCTTTGTGCGTGTGTGTCCGTGTGTGTCGGTATGTGTGTGTGTTTGTGTGCGGTGTGAGTGTGAGGGGGCAAATAAGGGAGGAGCTTGAATGCAATAAACTACGAGACAAGTAAACAAATTGGAGGCATTGGTCAAACACTATTGGTTCAAATTAACGACTCGAGACGTTTTGAACCAACAATGACGGCGTGCGTTTTTTCTCTCTCCTTTATTCTATAGAAAAAAAACATTCAAAATACAACACACATACCAAACCAATGGGGAAATAAAACATTTCACAAACCCATCAAACTCTACAAAATCAAAGCTTACAACACAGGTAGACAAAACAGAAAATAGTGAGGTAACCTGTTGGCCTTGGCATGGCTTCCAGCCTACAGACCCCCCCACCCACCAAATCAAAGAGCTCAAACACAAATACACATATACCACACACAGTATACTGTGTAACCAAAATCTAACATTACCCCCCCTCCTTCCCCAATCACAGCAAAAGCGCTCCCCTCTACAAATCCACCATCAAACTCTTCTTCGCTAACGTAACAATACAACATATTAACATCTCTTTCCATTATACTCCTAAAAATATTCCACACCTCAGCTTTCCTCTTTTCATAATGGGCTATAATCCTCCTTAACTTGACAGCAAACCTTGCATGGCTTAAAACATAATTTAATAAATTAACATGACATCCGTTCACTTTGCCAGTCACCCCAAACAACTACAATTCTCTCCATTCCACTCTGTCAACAAACCCACCTCTCCAACATCTACTTATTCATTCCTTCATTTTCAACATGTCTCCCTCCAGCTCACAACATTCAACAAACTCATGCATAAATGTTTCCACTCCCCCCACCACACACATCATTCTTTATTCACATTCACATCAAACTTACTAATTATTACATTATTGAACACCCGATTGTGCCCGTTAAAGGACCATACCGGTGTTATTTGCCATGTTTAATTTGCACGGGCTTTACATTTCTCCCGACCATTTTAAAAAAGCACATCATGTTTAAGATCTTTTGAATACGTTATCCCACCACCTTCCCGAGTGAATGGTTATCTATTCATTTCAATACGGCATGAAAATCAACTTGCAGAGACTAGAAACTTGAAATAGTAAACATTTATTCCACTTTTTTTAGTTACATTATCATTGCGGGGAAACTTCTCAAATCATTATTTTTTTAGCATTATCCTGCAACGATAACAACTTTGATGGAAAAAATCACGATAAAGGTGACTTTAAGTAATTTTCAAGTCTCTGGTTTGATTTTCATGCCGTACTATTGAAGTGAATGGAAACCGCGGCTGTATGGAAGGAAGGTAAGAAGCAAAACTAATGTAAAACGGAATGCTTTGAAAAATGTCGCGAGTAATGTAAAGTAGACCCAATTTGTAGTAAATAGACTTAAACAAAACAAAAAACAAAACACCAGATATGCTCAAGTTGCATAAAGCAACATTCATTTGCACATGAGACCAGACGGCGGCGCCAGAATGCAGGCCAGAGTAAACTCAGCCGTGTGAGCCGTGACCCATAACGGTGATTTGCATATGAAAACGTCTTTTGTTCAGTGTGAGAATTAGGGCACATCTGTCAGGGTGATGAACAAATTGGAAAGTTTAAGAATGCACGCCTCATTAATGAGTCTGTTATGTCTGCACACATCGACAGTGCTGCATTTGATTTGGTGCTGTTCTTTTGTGCTGGGATCGATTGGTGATGCCTGCGGGCTCTGGGTTGTTTGATCGGGTCTGCCTGTGATGCTGTGTCAGTCTAAATAAAGAATGCAACGGAGAGGTTGTGTTGAGCGACAGCGCTGTGTCCTGACGTGATTTCTAAATACAATATTGGCGACGAGGATGGCTGATATCTCTCTCCCACCACCTGCCCCCTTCCTGGCATTACCTGGCGAGCCTCCGGTGCCATGGACTCGCTGGCTACATAGTTTTGAAAATTACATCATCGCCTCAGGGCTCGACGACGTGAGCCAGGCTAGGAAGACGGCTCTGTTGCTACACTGCTTGGGAGCAGAGGGTCATCGTGTGCTCGGGACTCTGGGGAACGTCACAAACTTTGACGAAGCTGTGGGACTTATGAGCACCCATTTCGCTGCTCCACAGAGTGCCCTCTGTAATGTCCGTAGACGCCTTGTCTTACTGACATAAGAATAATTCAAGAACGAGCCGACTTCGTAGGTTCTTAACTGTGTAGCTTTTACTAGCGTTCATCCGAGTTACAACCTTCATAACATGCACGTCTCCAACTTCCTGTATACGTCACACGCACTGCACGTACACCCGTGAGTAGGTCAAGTTAAACACGTGACCTTTCATTCATTACATCTCCCCCTCTAAGATGATTTTCTAACCTGTATATCACCCCCCTTTTCACAAAAAAAATAAAAAATCCCCCACAATACACAAGTCCATACGCCTCACAAATCCAGCCGGATTGCTGGCTTGCTCACCCTGCCAGAGCGAGTAACATATGGTGTGGAAGTTGGCATTTCTGCTGCTCGGGACTCATCCGTGTTTCCATTCTCCCCTGGAGTGACATGGTCAGGATCCCTGCTGACAAAGGTGAGTGTTTTGGGTGTGGCCAACAGGTGGCGCCTGTTCCTTCTGTAATGTTCACCTTGAGCTGTCTCCACTATGTAGGATCTGGGAGTGGAGCTCTGACTGTGAACTACTGCTGGCATTGTCCATGTTTTCTGTCCATCAGGTTTGGTGAGTACTGCGTCACCCGAGTTCAGTGGGCGCAGCGTCCGCACGCCGTTCCTGCGGTTGTAGTAGAAAGCCTGCCTCGATTTGGCTGCGGCGTCAGCGGTTTTGATCAGTTCCTCTTTAGGCCAGGCCGGTTTCAGGTTATGCTGCAATGTGGGTAAGGTGGTTCTGAGTCTCCTACCCATGAGCAATTCCGCTGGACTGGCTCCAGTGGAAGAAGAGGGTGTAGCTCTGTATGTCAACAGGGCGAGGAGAGGGTCTTCCTGCCTTAATATGCTTTTGGCTATCTGAACAGCCCTCTCTGCCTGTCCATTACTCTGGGGGTAGTGTGGGCTTGAAGTCACATGGATGAAATCATAATCCTCACTGAACCTCCTCATCTCTTCTGAAACTAGCTGTGGCCCATTATCGCTAACTACAATTTCAGGGATACCAAAACGTGCAAATGTAGCCTTCAGCCTAGCTACAACCTGACTGCTAGTAGTTGTTGGTAGATTTAGGATCTCCAAAAACCTGGAATAATAGTCAGACACTATCAAGTAGTTTTGCTTTTTGTACTCACACAGGTCTATGCCAACTTTCTGCCATGGTCTGGATGGGAGCTCACTTGACATTAAAGGCTCTTTTCTCTGTGTGTTCTTGTGTTCTCTGCAGAATTGACATTGCTGTATCTTTGTTGTAATGTGCTCTGTCATTTTGGGCCACCACACTGACTGGCTAGCTCTCTCTCTGCACTTAACTATCCCCTGGTGCCCGTCGTGTATTCTGTCTAAGATCACCTCCCTCATCTCTGTGGGAATGACGATACGACTGCCTCTGATGACTAAACCATCTACCTCAGATAACTCCCCTCTCACCTGATAAAAGTCTCTGACTGTCTCCGGCACTTTATCGACATACTCAGGCCAGCCGTGTCTGATGAAGCCCAACACTGTCTGGAGCTGCAGATCCCCATCCGTGCTCTGTTTTATCTCCTGCATCCTTTGAGGTGTGGCAGGCACCTGGCACACGATGGCATCAATGTGCGCTGCAACATCATCATGAGAAGCACCATCTCCGTAGCACTGCTCTGGGCCTCTGGAGAGTGCATCAGCCACAGCTAAAGTTTTGCCTGGTGCATATTCAGCCACTGCGTTGAAACGCATCAGCCTCATTAACAGTCTCTGGCACCTAATGGGCACATTATCCAAGTCTTTGCTGTTCATGAGAGGCACTAGTGGTTTATGATCGGTGACAAGTCTGAAATTGTCAAGCCCAAACAAGTACTTCTCGAACCTTTCACATGCCCAGACGCTGGCTAAGCACTCTTTCTCGATCTGTGCGTACCTTGTCTCTGCGTCACTCAGCCGTCGGGAGCAGTAGGCCACGGGCTTCCAGTGTTCCCCGTGCTGCTGGAGCAGAACGCCCCCCAGCCCGTAGCTGCTGGCATCTGCTGACACCACCGTAGCCTTAGTGACGTCATAAAAGGTGAGTACCGGGGCGGTGGCGAGTGCTGCTTTAAGGTCTTGGAATGCTGTGTTCTGTGCAGGTCCCCACAGCCACTCTGTCGTTGCTTTAAGCAGTCCATAAAGCGGCTGACCTACAGTGGACAGCTCTGGGACGTATTTTGCCAAATAGTTCACCATCCCGAGGAACCTCTTGAGTTCCGTCACGTTCTGGGGCTGAGGAAAGTTCTCTATTCCGGCCACTTTGTCCGGGTCAGGTCTGATGCCTGCCTCGTTGATGATATGACCAAGGAAGCGGACTTGTTTCTGTTTGAACTTGCATTTCGCTTGGTTCAGTTTGAGACCTGCTGTTTCAATGACCCCCAGCGCCTCTGCTAGGCGCCGGTCATGGATTTCCTCAGTCTCTCCATGTATAAGGATGTCATCCATGTACACCTCTGTGCCCTCTAGCCCGGTCAGAGTTTCCGCCATCTTTCTCTGGAAAATCTCTGGAGCACTCGTTATACCAAATGGAAGGCGGCAGAAAGCATACCTCCCAAATGGGGTGATGAAAGTGGTGAGCCCCCTGCTGTCTTCATGCAAGGGGATCTGGTAAAACCCACTTGCTGCATCCAACGTTGTGAAGAACTTTGACCCTGCGAGCCTTGGCATTATTTCCTCCATAGTGGGCAGCACGTATTTCTCACGTTTCACCGCTCGATTCAGCCTCCTGAGGTCAGCGCAGCAGCGAACCTCTTTCTTGTTCGGTTTCAGCACCGGCACCATAGCGGCGCACCATTCTGTGGGCTGAGTCACTTTTTCAATAATGCCCTCATTTTCCATGCGCTGCAGTTCTTTCTTAACCAGTGGTACAAGTGGCAGCGGTATGCGTCTGGCTGTATGCACCGCGTATGGCTGGGCACCCTCCACCAGAGCTATTTTCACTGGGTCTGTTTTCAGCAGTCCACTTGAACCGAAAACTCCACTGACCTCATTCATCCGCTTCACTAGACCCATCTCCACTGCCTCTGGACGACTCAGCAGACAGCTGCCTCTCCCCTTGATCACATACACTGGAAAGGAGTATTGATTCTCCTTGTAGTTGGTTGTGGCTTGAAACTGTCCTATGCAGCTGATGTTTCCACCTGGGCTTATGAAGCATGTGTCAGGAGGTCCCAGTTTTATGTTTGGCTTCAGCTTTTTAAATGTCCCTTGGTTGATAACAGTAGCGTCAGCCCCCGTGTCAATTTTAAAGGTTATTGGTACATCACTTATTGTTAAACTAACAGTCCAATCTTCCTGACTGCTCTCTTTGCCAACTTCTCCCAGAAAGTACAGCTGTTTAACCTCTTCAGTGACTTCTCTCACCGCTTTAGAGTGACATACACGCTCCCAATGTCCCTTTTTATGACACTTGTTGCACTTACTGTTCGTTGCCGGACACTTCCGCTCATCGGTGTGCTGCGTCTTGCCGCACCTCCCGCATTCATCTACTTTGTTGGTTGCAGGACTGCCGCCACCATGACGCTGTCCGCCCTTTTTGTTTTGGCGTTCGTCCCGCCATCGGACAACATTGACGTTAGCCAGCAGGGCCTCTGGTTGGTTAGCTTGGAGGCTTAGCTGCTTTGTTATTGCCTCCGCCTGGCGCACTTGTTCAATGACTTTCACCAGAGTAAGGTCCGCTGTGAGCTGGAACTGACGGGAGAGCACTTTGTCTTTTATGCCCACTACCAGACGATCTCTGATATGTTCATCCCTCTTGTCCCCAAACTCACAGTGTTCAGACAGCTCATACAATGTCCGGATGTACATCTCCGCTGTCTCTCCTGGCTGCTGGCTACGCTGATAGAAGCACGCCCTCTCATGTATGATGTTACGGCGGGGAATAAAGTAGCCGTCGAACCTTTTCAGTACGATATCATAGTCCACTTTATCACCCTCCGCCGCGAAGTCAAACGAGCTGAATATCTTTTCAGCCTCGCTGCCCATTGCATAAATCAGCGAACTCACTTGAATCTCCCCGTCGTCTTTATCCAGCTTTGTCGCGAGCCTGAAGCGCGAAAACCGTTGTCTCCACTCCGGCCATTCAACGGGGCAGTCAAACTTGAATTCACTCGGCGGATTAAACTTCGGCATGACCGCTCGTGTTCCGATACACAGACTATTCAGACACCATGTAATGTCCGTAGACGCCTTGTCTTACTGACATAAGAATAATTCAAGAACGAGCCGACTTCGTAGGTTCTTAACTGTGTAGCTTTTACTAGCGTTCATCCGAGTTACAACCTTCATAACATGCACGTCTCCAACTTCCTGTATACGTCACACGCACTGCACGTACACCCGTGAGTAGGTCAAGTTAAACACGTGACCTTTCATTCATTACACCCTCCTTCGGCGATTTATATTCCGTCAGCGACACCAACTGCCTGGTGAGCCTGTGCAGCAGTATGTAGCTAATTTGCGAGGGCTAGCTAGCTCATGCAAGTTTGGCGCGCTTCAGGACGAGATGGTTCGCGACCAGCTAATCGAACACACCAACAACGCAAAGGTGCGTGAGACTCTCCTGCTGGAAAAAGACGATCTGCTGCTGTCCAGAGCAATTACCATCGCACTACAGGTTGAGGGAGCAGCTGAGTGTGCTGCCATGCTAAATACGCAGCAAGTGGCCACCTCCAGTCAAGCTGCCAACGACTCCTCCCTCCACTCACGGCTGCCCCTCGGGACGCAACCCAGCCAGAGCGAGGCGGGCGCCGACTCCACTGGGGACGTCTTGCAACTGCAACCACGGCGTTCTCGGCCCCGCCCTCAACAGTCCTGTGGTAACTGTGGATCTCGGTCTCATGTTTCAAGGGCTCAGAACTGCCCTGCCCGTGGCCAGACATGCCGTAGCTGCGGTAAGCAAAATCACTTTGCCAACGTCTGTCGATCTTCCCCGGCTGGGTCAGAGGGCCACACCCCCCAGTCTTCAACCGCCGTCATTCACAGCTCTGGGCCAGCTCTGGGCCAGTGTCATTCAAATCATGCACAGTCAACATTAATGATGTGTGCATCCCCCTGCTGTTGGACAGCGGTGCAGGTGTGTCTCTCCTGAATGTTGATACCTACAGTCAATTTTTCGGTTCACTGCCACTGTCCGCACCCTCAGCTGTCCTCTGTGGGTATGGTGACTCCAAAATCGATCTGATTGGCTCTCTCCAAGTGACTGTCCGCTATGGAACCAAGCTGGTGCCCAATGCAGTTTTTCATGTGGCACGCCGTGGGGCCAACCTGATGGGCCTGGACCTGTTCTCCGCTCTGGGGTTCTCCCTCTTAGACACAAGGGGGGCAGCAATCCTGACTGTTGCCACACCTTGGCAGCAGAAGTGGCCATCGCTGTTTATGGGGCTGGGCTGCCTCTCCGCCTTCGCCCATCAACCTCTCCTCAACCCTGCTGTGAAATCTGTCATCCAACCACTGCGCCGCATCCCGTTGGCTCTCCGTGATGGGGTCTCTGCCGAGCTGCAACAACTGCTGGAAGCTGGCATCATTGAACCGGTGGACGCGTCACCTTGGGTCTCAAACCTCGTGGTGGCTAAGAAGAAGTCGGGGGGCCTGCGTGTCTGCGTCGATCTATGTGCAGTAAATAAGGCAGTGGTCCCTGATAAGTATCCACTGCCCACCTCAGAAGAACTCACTGCTCAGTTCTATGGCTCTGAGGTGTTCTCCAAGCTCGACCTCAGACAGGGGTACTTACAGGTGCCCCTCCACCCCAGCAGCCGAAACCTCACAGCCTTTGTGACACATGCAGGGGTGTTTCGCTACACCAGGATGCCTTTCGGTCTCAGCTCCACCCCTAGCTGCTTCCAGAAAATCATGGTCTCCGTGCTGGCTGGCATACTGGGCGTGGCCATTTATCTGGACGATATAGTGGTACACGGGCCCACCAGTGAAATCCACGACAAGCGCCTCAACATGGTCTTCGCAGCCCTGTCCAAGCACAAGCTAACTCTCAATGCTGAGAAATGTGTCCTCTCTGTGCCAGCCATCGAGTTCGTGGGGTTCCGGCTGTCAGCGAGCGGTGTAACTCCACTACAATCCAACGTGGACGCCATTCAGGCCATCCCTGAGCCCAGCTCGGCCGCCCAGGTCGCCTCCTTCCTGGGTATGACAAGTTACTACCTGAGGTTTCTTCCCCAGTACTCTGCGACCACAGCCCCCCTGCGCCAGCTGCTGCGTAAGGATGAGCCATGGGTGTGGTCAAAGGCATGCAGTGACGCTGTGCGTGATCTCAAGACTCAACTGACTTCACCACCAGTGTTGGCTCACTTCGACATCTCCAGCTCCACCTTTGTGACCTGTGACGCATCAGCCACAGCGATAGGGGCTGTGCTGTCTCAAACCCAGAACGGTGTGGAGAAGCCCATCGCCTTCGCCTCCCATGCCCTCAACCTGACCGAGCAGCGGTACTCCGTGGGTGAGCATGAGGCGTTAGCCTGTATCTGGGCTTGTGAAAGGTGGCACCTCTACCTCTATGGCCGCTCCTTCAACCTCAGGACAGATTACCAGGCCGTGGACAGCGCTGCTGTCCACATCAGGGACAGGCCACAAACCCCTGAGGCTGCACCGCTGGTCTGACCGCCTCCGCCAGTACAACTTCAGCCTGCAGTTCACCCCAGGCAGAGACAATGTTGTTGCCGACCTGCTCTCTCGCTCTGTCTCCACCCCAGCTCCACAGATGGACACTGACTGTGTGGAAAAGGACATTGTCCAAATGCTACACACACCCCTACAGGCCACTGTCTCTCTGCAGGAGCTGAGGGCAGCCTCCGAACAGGACCCTGTCCTCTCCCAGCTCCGCACCTATATCCAGAACGGCTGGCCTCACAAGGTCCCAGAGGAGCTGGCTGCGTTCGCCCGAGTCAGACAGGAGCTCTCCTGCTGGAACGACACCTGCGTGGCACGTGGGTTTTGCACAGTGGTCCCAGCTGCTCTCCGTGCACGTGTTTTGAATATGGCACATGAAGGCCACCTGGGCATTGTGAAACTGAAACAGCGCTGCCGAGACCTGGTGTGGTGGCCGGGGATAGACAGAGATATTGAGGCTCTGGTGAAGGACTGTTCTGCCTGCCTTGTGAGTGGCAAGACTGGCCACCAGGCTCCCCCACCCCTGCAACCTCTCGCCTGGCCCTCTCAGCCCTGAGAACACCTGCAGTTGGACATTTGTGGTGAGATCCATGGAGTTCCCCACCACCAACGCTTCATGGTGGTCGCCTATGATCTACACTCAAAATGGCCTGAACTCACCACTTCCGGCACTGTGACCTCACAGATCATCATCGACTTCCTGGACTCTCTTTTCTCTCGCTGGGGCCTCCCAAAGCCCATCGCCACTGACAACGGCCCTCAGCTGGTCTCTGCTGAGTTCACTGCTTATCTCGAAAGCAAGGGCATCCGTCATATATGCACTGCGTACTACCACCCCCAGGCCAATGGCGGCGTTGAACGTTTTCACCAGTTACTGAAGAACGGCCTCAGAGCACACATGGCCCAAGGGTGCTCTTTCACGCAGGCCATCCGTCACACTCTGCTGCACTATCGGGCCACACAGCACTCGACCACAGGTGTCTCCCCAGCCTCTCTCATGCTAGGCCGGGAACTGTGCATGCCCCTTAGCAGGCTCCGCCCCTCCACACCCCAGGCACTTCCCTCTGGGGTAAGAGCCTCAGTCACTCATCAGCAGACGCGGATGAAGCAACGGTTTGACCAGTCAAAACGAACCAGGGTGCCAGACATCAATGTGTCAGTCTGGGTCAGGGTCCGCAGGCCCCAAAGGGACAATAAAATGGCTTCATACTGGTCCTCTCCTCTCCAAGTCACCCGTCAGCTGGGCCCAGCCACTTACCTCCTCAGCGATGGCACTCGGTGGCACTCCAGTCGTCTACGGAAGGTGTCAGCTCCGCCACACACAGCTGGTGACACAACCTTAGCCATTCCCTCGGCATGGCGAGACGCCCCGGGGCTTCATGCAGCTCCTACACGGGCCCCAGACATTCCTGGGCCTCAGCTTCCCCTGCCTTCTCCCTCCCCACCTCGGCCTGCCCAGCCTCAGGCCACCCCGTGACCTGTTCGCACACGTTTACGCCCTGGCCACCTAGAGGACTTTGTGTCAACCTTTCATGTTTGAAATCCTGCCGGGGGGGGGGGGAATGTTATGTCTGCACACATCGACAGTGCTGCATTTGATTTGGTGCTGTTCTATTGTGCTGGGATCGATTGGTGATGCCTGCGGGCTCTGGGTTGTTTGATCGGGTCTGCCTGTGATGCTGTGTCAATCTAAATAAAGAATGCAACGGAGAGGTTGTGTTGAGCGACAGCGCTGTGTCCTGACGTGATTTCTAAATACAATAGAGTCCATTTGTTATCGGGTTTCAAAAGAACACAAAAGGCCCATAAACGCCATTTAAAATTACTTTTAACCTCAATTTAGGCCATTGAGAAAAAGCACATGAAATGCTCAATGTGATGACGAATATATAGTCTCTGACAATATATAGGTACGTAGTTTATGTATTTAGAGGTATCCTCATATTGTAGCGAATTCGGGGGGGGGGGGCAGTCGGGCACCACCGCAGCCGGGACGCGAACCCTGGTCTTCCACACCACGTGCGACTACGTTAACCAGCCGATTAAAAGGTCTGACCCGTTAGCCAGGGGCTAGCGAGTCTATTGATCGTTACACTACCGCCCTCCTTCGGGAAGCTCAGCATATCAGATCCCTCACGCCTCTGGGCTCACGCGTTTCCGATGGCCTCACGGTGTCACCATCCCACTTCTGACACCAAGGTAGCGAATTCAGGGGGCAGCCGGGAACCGCCGCAGCCGGAACGCGAGCCCGGGTGCGCTAACCAGTCGACTAAAGGGTCCGACCCGTTAGTGCAGTCACCCGTGGTGCGGGCGACCGTGTTCGCATCTTACTGCGGCGGAGTCCCGGCTGCCCCCTGAATTTGCTACAAAATCATATCGGGAACCGCCACAGCCAGGACGCAAACCCGTACTCCTGCACCGCGGGCGACAATGTTAACCAGTCGACTAAAGGGTCCGACCGCTTGGCCAATGGCTAAGCGAGTCTATTTATTCATGCACGTTACAACATATTTACCATGTTATTCCTATAATTAAACCTTAGTTAGTTTGGTGGAGGGTGGGTATTGTTCTGAACGTGATACAGTTCTTGCCCAGCAAACATGCCCGTGTGGGCCCACTGTGGGTAGGTGTGGGTTTACTGTGGGGCAATGTGGGCAGGGGCAAACCTGCACTAATCCCACATGGGCCCCATGTGGTTAGCCCATGCGGGGCCCACAGTAGTTTTGCCCTTTGAGGCCCCTATGTGGGCTTATTGTGGGCAAGCCCAACTGTGCTGTTGCCCACAGTAAGCCCATATGGGCCCCATGTGGGTCAGCCCATGCGGGGCTCACAGCGGTTTTGCCCTTTGAGGCCCCCATGAGGATTTTCTGTGGGCAACCCACTGTGGTCTTGCCCACAGTAAGCCCACATGGGCCCCCTGTGGGTCAGCTCATGCCGGGCCCACAGCAGTTTTGCCCTTTGAAACACCTATGTGGGCCTACTGTGGGCAAGCCCAACTGTGGTCTTGCCCACAGTAAGCCCACATGGGCCCTCTGTGGGTTAGCCCATGCAGGGCCCAAAGCAGTTTTGACCTTTGAGGTCAACCCCCTGTTGACAGTACAGTTAAAACGTTTTAAGATTACAACTGCTTTATGGTAAGCAGTACTCAAACTTTTTATTTACCGCCCATGCCCAATGCTGCATATAGTCAGACCTCTGCAAAAATGACAGTAAAATATAAACAAGTTGTCCAAGGTATAACCGGTCCACCCATACTTAACTAAAACTGCCCATCCAACAAGACAAGTACCGTCTCAACTTTTTGGTTTGTCGCAGCTGTTTCATATTATAGTTAAGAGAAAGAACACTAGTTTTTTTGTTAACTTTTTGTCCCTTAAATGTTCCCATAGGGCAGCTCATGCTGTTTTTTTAACCAACTTAATTACAGATTAACTATTACTCATAAATTTACAATTTTAATAATTTTGAACCATCAGAAATTTAGCGAACATACACACACAGCAGCTTATTGTAGTCTCATATAGTCTGCAATACATCTGACATGTTGTGCACGAGTGCAGTAATAAACTTGACACACTCCATCACTCTAGCAGTACACAAGTAAATATAGCCTATCTAAAGGAAGAGGTGGCTGTTATCAAGCAGCTGTTGCTGTCCCTTAATAGTCGGACATCTCCAGCTGCCGTCCTGCCAGAGGGCATACATCTGCCAATGGGCAACCTGCAGGACCTCAACAAGATGGAAACTATGCTGAAGGGGTCCGACCGCTTGGCCAATGGCTAAGCGAGTCTATTTATTCATGCACGTTACAACATATTTACCATGTTATTCCTATAATTAAACCTTAGTTAGTTTGGTGGAGGGTGGGTATTGTTCTGAACGTGATACAGTTCTTGCCCAGCAAACATGCCCGTGTGGGCCCACTGTGGGTAGGTGTGGGTTTACTGTGGGGCAATGTGGGCAGGGGCAAACCTGCACTAATCCCACATGGGCCCCATGTGGTTAGCCCATGCGGGGCCCACAGTAGTTTTGCCCTTTGAGGCCCCTATGTGGGCTTATTGTGGGCAAGCCCAACTGTGCTGTTGCCCACAGTAAGCCCATATGGGCCCCATGTGGGTCAGCCCATGCGGGGCTCACAGCGGTTTTGCCCTTTGAGGCCCCCATGAGGATTTTCTGTGGGCAACCCACTGTGGTCTTGCCCACAGTAAGCCCACATGGGCCCCCTGTGGGTCAGCTCATGCCGGGCCCACAGCAGTTTTGCCCTTTGAAACACCTATGTGGGCCTACTGTGGGCAAGCCCAACTGTGGTCTTGCCCACAGTAAGCCCACATGGGCCCTCTGTGGGTTAGCCCATGCAGGGCCCAAAGCAGTTTTGACCTTTGAGGTCAACCCCCTGTTGACAGTACAGTTAAAACGTTTTAAGATTACAACTGCTTTATGGTAAGCAGTACTCAAACTTTTTATTTACCGCCCATGCCCAATGCTGCATATAGTCAGACCTCTGCAAAAATGACAGTAAAATATAAACAAGTTGTCCAAGGTATAACCGGTCCACCCATACTTAACTAAAACTGCCCATCCAACAAGACAAGTACCGTCTCAACTTTTTGGTTTGTCGCAGCTGTTTCATATTATAGTTAAGAGAAAGAACACTAGTTTTTTTGTTAACTTTTTGTCCCTTAAATGTTCCCATAGGGCAGCTCATGCTGTTTTTTTAACCAACTTAATTACAGATTAACTATTACTCATAAATTTACAATTTTAATAATTTTGAACCATCAGAAATTTAGCGAACATACACACACAGCAGCTTATTGTAGTCTCATATAGTCTGCAATACATCTGACATGTTGTGCACGAGTGCAGTAATAAACTTGACACACTCCATCACTCTAGCAGTACACAAGTAAATATAGCCTATCTAAAGGAAGAGGTGGCTGTTATCAAGCAGCTGTTGCTGTCCCTTAATAGTCGGACATCTCCAGCTGCCGTCCTGCCAGAGGGCATACATCTGCCAATGGGCAACCTGCAGGACCTCAACAAGATGGAAACTATGCTGAAGGAGGAGGCCTGTTACAGTGAAGTGGTACATTTGGTTTCCTAACATACCATATTCTATGATCACAAGTTCATTACATTTTCCATTACCATTTGTTGCTGTCTTGTCAATATACTAATATATTATTACCTCTATTTAGGCCAAGTATCTGGCAACAGTATGGGGTGCGAATGCATCCTCCAACACAAGACGGATCCTTGTCCGCCTGCTAACCACCCCACTGGCCCAACAACTGTGCTGGCAGGGCTCTGGCCAGAAGTTGGCTTTTGGGGATATGCTGGTGTGCAGAGCAGTCATAGGTACAGTATGTAATGTTCATATGCAGTAAGACCTCAGAAGGGGAACAAAATAAAAAGTTTGAATTTAATTGTAAAGGCCAAATGAGAGTATTTTGTGATAATTTTTGTTTCTGATTACACTAGGGGAAAAAAAGGCATACAAAGACAGATTAGCCTAGCTAAATTAATCTAATTTAATCTTAATCTAATTTCTAACTTGATTTTAACTTCTGATCCCAGGCTAGATTAAATGCTCCACCTGCGGCTAACTCATACTGTGCACTTACATTTCAATTGTTGTTTTCTTCAGATGCTGTGACAAAAAGCCGCTGGGCCACAGCATCCAAGGTGGAAGTGGCCATCAAAATGTGGCTCAGAAATGCCAGGGATAGAGACGGAGGAAGGAGCAAAAAATAAATAGATTTAATATTTGGGGTTTTTTTTATTTAATGTTCTTATTGTGTTCAAATGTGGTTCTATGTTTGTTGTTCTGTTTTATAAAAGCATTTAATTTGGTATATGGTTTTGTTTTTCAATTCCAATTGTTTCCAATTTTCAATAAATTCTTTCTTCGTGTAATTTATATCTTCTTCATTTTTTTGTTTGAGCTGGCTGTCACTAGCATAGCAGGTACACATGGGGCACTATGGGCCCGTGTGGGACCACTGCTCCCAGCCCAAAGTGTGGGCATGCTGCAGACCCACAATGGGTCCCAGTGAGGGCCCACTGGGGCCCCACCAGGGGCCTTTAGTGTGGGGCCCACACATGCCCTGCATTTCATGCCAGTAACGGGGGCCCACAGTGGGCCCTGTTCCTGCCCGCAGTGGCCCCACATGGGCCCCAAAGAGGCATGTTTGCTGGGTGGTTTCTCATGTTTTGAATTGGCGCTTGATGGCACATACACTTGCTCTCTATCTGATCAATACATAAAGTCAACCAGCAGGTTCAAGAAATAAATTGGGATATGGAGAAAATACTGTCTCATACATATGTGGTGTTGTTTTTTTTTTTTTTTGTATCTACCCCACCCCTATCCCAGAAGCGGTTGTCATCCACAAACTCACCCCAGGGGTGTGTTCTGTCCCCCATTATTATATATTCTATTGTATAGTCTATATAGAAATGACTGTAGGAGTTGCTATGATGTCAGGCATCTCCCGAAGTTCACAGATGAAACTGTTGGGATCAGTCTGCTCCAGGGTGGAGAGGTCGATCAAAGGCCAGTTGTGAAAGACTGTAGTGGTGTGACAACCACATCCTGAAGTTAAATGTTCACAAAACTAAAGACATGGCCATTGACTTCAGGCAAACCTCCCACTCAACCTTCCCAACTATAATTAAGGGTTCACTTGTTGAAAGTACCTGGGAGCAGCGATCAACAAGAACTTGAACCGTGACCTCCACACATCTGCAAAAAGAGCCTGCAGAGACTGCACTTCTATGCGCAGACTGAATACTTTTAATGCGGACAAGACACTGGTGGCTTTATTTTACAAATCCTTTATTGAGTCTATTTGAACCTTTTGTTTAATTTCTTGGTATGGGAACCTTACAGTGTAAAACAAAAATGTTTTTTTAATATTGTTAAAGTAGCCAGCAAAATAATTGGCACGCAGCAGCTTTCTATGATAGACAAGTTTTGAGGAAGGCGTGGTCGATCTTGACCAATTCTGGGTGGAGATACAGGTCCCCCAGGGTAAAAGCTCAGCAGCACTTTATCATGGTTACCATTTCAATGGTTTGATACTTTTAGTGATCAGTTTTTGGTTGTTTGCTGTAACTGTTGTGATTAATGTCCCATGTCCTCTTGTATGTTGTGTTTGTGTTTTTATCCGCTACTGCAAATCAAATTTCTCCTTGAGGGACAATAAAGATGTGAGCTAATCTGAACGAAACGGAACTGAACTGATCTGAACCAAGAGCACTACTAATACCGCACTACTAATACCACACACACACACACACACACACACACACACACACACACACACACACACACACACGTGTTTGTCTGCGTTTTACGTTCATGTATGTATGTGCGTATTACACGAAGCATCTATCCAACATGCATACTAAATTGAGCCAGTTGTTTTATACAGCCACAAGATGGCGACATAAACTTGTGAAAGTCTGACTAACAGCTAGAAAATTGGAGCTGAAGATAGGTTGCTGTCATCAGTAAACTGAAAATACATAATGAAAAGAATTACACATTTTATGAATTAACTGTTTGAGAAATACAACGCTGTGGAAACAACTGCCTATTGATGGTCTAATTTATCCTATCAGTCAATCAAAATGTAAATTTTTATTAAAACGCAAATCAATACGCTTTACACCAAATGGAAGCGCACAGATAAAAGATGTGGTACTGATAAAAAAAGAAAGTAAATAAGTAAAAATTAAACCTAAAAAGAGATAAATCATAAAACATCCATCAAACCCTCTTTCCTGAATCAGCTGTATTTGAGATGGCTGCAAAAAAAAACCTGTCTATAATATTCATGAGCTGACAGTGACATAAAACAGTGACAAAAACCAGCCGGCATATCTGTGGCTGGGCTACCCCCCCCCCCGGATTTATTATGTATTTTTTTAAAACGAGCAGTAGCCCTTTGCAATCACTTATTTCAGTCAGTGTTTGTGGGGTGAGGCAGTAGAAATGTTGATGAATGTGTGTGGATGGAGTTATAGGAGTCAGTCGCCATTAACAAACTGAACCATCATCATGTCTCTCAGTAAGGAGGAGGTACAATACACCTTATTACTGGTACCCACTTCTCCTCCTGTCATCTACTGTCATTTACTGTTCTCACCCCTTCCCTTCCCCTCCTCTCTTCTTTCCTTTCTTTCCTCTTCCACTGTTAACTCCACTCCTTTTCATTCCGATTCTCTTAAAATCCTTTCCTCATCTTCTGTCTCCTCTCCTCTTTCTCCTCTGTCCTCTTCTACTTTTTTTCTGCTATTCTGTCCACCCTTTTCCTCTCCTCTTTTCCCTTCTACGGTTCTCTCCACTCTTCTCCTCTCTTTTCCTCTCCAAGTTTTTCTCTCTTCTTACTCCTCTTTCCTCTTCTAGGATTCTTTCCACTCTTCTTCACTCATCTTCCTCTCTTTCACCTCTTTTTCTCCCCCTCCTCTCTTCCCCTTCTCTCCTATTTCCTCGGCACTCCCATCTCCTCATTTCCCCATTACCCCAACACTTTCTTCCTATTCACCTCCTCTCCTCTCTTCTCCTCTCCTCTCCTCTCCTCTGCTCCTTGTGGTTACATGGAAACATGAGGGCCCTGATGACTTCACAATGTGGCTCCTCGGAGAGAGAGAGGGGAAGTCATTAGAGTATTCTGGGTTAACAAGGCGGCTAGCAGGATATGCCGACTTCAGCAGGAGCTTATAGCGGCAGCACCCCGCGGATGATGGCACTCATGCAGAGTAAACTTCCTCTGTCTTATGGCCTCCATGTACTGCAACATTTAACTGAGTTAGACAGCTATACTACCACGTAGTCTGATCTGTTTCCGCGGAAATATATCTCCCCCCAAAAAAGACTGTATTGATATTTGCATGGCTGTCTGACACATGTTTTTATATTGCTCTAGACAAGTAATCCCCAAAGCGCTCTCTGTCTCCAGAGTCTACGTGTTGTAGATGTTAACCTGATGCGTTCTTGCCTGCTCTTAATTCCGCTTTTAGGGAAAGCATGGTATGGTATAGTATAGTATGGTATGGTATGGTATAGCATAGTATCGTATAATATCATATATTATAGTATAGTATAGAATATAATAGTATATCATATACTATTCCCACACACACACACACACACACACACACATATATATATATATATATATATATATATATATATATATATATATATATATATAACATTACATTACAGTCATTAAGCCGACACTTTCATTCAAAGCGACTTACAATAAGTGCATTTAACATAGGAAATCAGGAGAACTACTAGTCATCAGAGGTCATAAGTGCAAATCCTCTCTAAGCAAGCATCTCAGAGCAAAACCAGTGCTAAAGTAAAAGTGCACTGGTTTTGCTCTGAGATGCTTGAATACCGTTGAATGTTTCTTTTAACAAAGTTTTTATATATAATCAACGGTAGGGAAAATGCTCAACAAATAAGGAGCAAAATAATCCATTGAGTCAAGCAAATTCTTTACGAGACAGTACAAGCCTGTGTCATGCCATAAGCAATCATCGGCTGTCAGAATATATATATATATATATATATATATATATATATATATATAGTCTGTGTGTGTGTGTGTGTGTGTGTGTAAGTATGTATATGTATACTGATCAGCCAAACATTAAAACCACTGACAGGTGAAATGAGGAAGGCTAGCCTGTCTGGTCCAATCCCACAGAAGAAGAGCTATTGTAGCTCAAATTGCTGAAAAAGTTCACGCTGGCTATGGTAGACAGGTGTCAGAACACAGTGCATCACAGTTTGCTGCATATGGGGCTGCATAGCTGGAGACCAGTCAGAGTCTCCATGATGACCCCTGTCCACCACTAAAAGTGCCTACAATGGGCACGTGAGTGTCAGAACTAGACCATGGAGCAATGGAAGAAGGTGGTCTGGTCTGATGAATCATATTTTCTTTTACATCATATGGAAGGCCGAGTATGTGTGCGTTGTTGACCTGGGGAAGAGATGGCAACAGGATGCACTATGGGAAGAAGGCAAGCCGGCAGAGGCAGTGTGATGCTCTGGGCAATGTTCTGCTGGGAAACCTTTGGTCCTGGTTTTAATATGGATGTTATTTTAACATGTACCACCTACCTAAACATTGTTGCAGACCAGGTACAGCTCCTTCATAGCAATGGTATTCCCTGATGGCAGTGGCCTCTTTCAGCAGGACAATGCACCCTGCTACATTTCAAAAATTGCTCAGGAATGGTTTGAGAAACATGACAAAGAGTTCAAGGTGTTGCTTTGTCCTCCAGATTTCCCAGATCTCAATCTGTGCTAGAAAAACAAGTCCGATCCATGGAGGCACCATCTCGCAACTTACAGGACTTAAAGGATCTGCTGCTAATGACTTGGTGCCAAATACTAGAGGACACAGAGGTCTTGTGGAGTCCATGCCTGGATCAGTCAGAGCTGTTTTGGCAGCATGAGGGGGGACCTTCATGATATTAGGCAGGTGGTTTTAATGTTTTGGCTGATCAGTGTATATTTTATACAGAAGTACAATTGTCTAGAATATACTGATGCGCAATGTCAATGCAAGTACAAATTAATATGTAATATAAGTAAATTGTATGGATGGCTATGGCATGAAATATACACAGTAAACTATAAAGCATTGTGACAGCATGATATGCAGGATGTGCGTCATGGATTAAAAAAGATAAATATATGAGGAATATATAAACATAAGGCACATAATGTGATTTGTTACAGATTGGTCCATTTCCGTCTTTGGGTCTATTCCAAAGCGTAGTGAGAGTACACATTATTACTGTATTGTAGTTTTGACAGTATGTGCAGTCAGTTATTGTGCAAGATTTTTTGACCACAACAGTACGCATGATCCTTAACTGTTGGTAATACCAATAAAATTATTTTTGAAAAAATATACATGCACCTAAAAATAACTAGATATTTAAATTGCAATAACTAAGGACTTTTGATTTGATATGTACAGAATAAATCTTTATTAAATTCACATATACGTTTTCTATTCCAAGTTTCCATACTTTCCCTCATCTCGGTTTTATCTAATTCATCATCCTCTCACTCCCACTCTGTCTCTTTTTAGGCTGGTATAGACTAAACTGTGACCCGCCACTCAAAAGGAGACTGCTTCTAATTACTTTGAACTATAGTCACTACAGAGGCATACGCCCCCTCATCCCAGGGACCTCACCGTAACTTGTACAGAGGAGATCCTTGCACCATGGGTGGTACAGTTGTAGATATAGATGAGCCCGCTCCTTTGGAAAGCATTTACGCGTCTACCTCCAAAAGCATGGTTTGACTCTCTCTCTCTCTCTCTCTCTCTCTCTCACTCTCTCTCTCTCTCTCTCTCTCTCTCTCTCTCTCTCTCTCTCTCTCTCTCTCTCTCTCTCTCTCTCTCTCTCTCTCTCTCTCTCTCTCTCTCTCTCTCTCTCTCTCTCTCTCTCTCTCTCTCTCTCTCTCTCTCTCTCTCCACCCTTTTACTTGTATTAACCAATGATAATTATCTCTTTACACCAAACTCTCCCTCTCTCACCAACACGCAACCTCTTCGCTGTAGCAGTACTGAAGGTCCTCTTTCCGTATGACAGCCACATACACACAAAACATAAAGGGCTCCCTTTAAGCTCCATTCCTGGGTACATCTGCCCTCTCGGGGCCCAGCGGCTTGTTATCGCTGGGCCAGGCTGTCTCAGCTCCGCCGCCACATGGGGACACACCAAAGCCAGCGATGCTGGAAATGGCAATGGCTAGACAAAACAGAGGGGTGGGGGGGCAAGGGACGGGGGAATTGGTTTCAACACGTTCAGCTAGTTTACTGCTGACGGGATATTAATAACTTTCTCTCAGGGGGCTTTTGGTTTTGTAGGTTTCCTCTCTTCATTACAGAGTGCATCAACAATGTTTAGCTAAGCGCTTGACCGCATCATCTGACTTCTTTTGGACGCTGTCTTGGATTGGATTATGTGTGAGGCTGATCAGTCTCTTCTTTCTTTTCTTGTTTGGGAGAGAGGGGTGCAGGAGAGGGGATGTATGTGTGTATGTGTGTGTGTTTTAATGGCTTTTAAAACAATGTAGAAAGAAAAAAAGAAATGCTTTGAGAGCATATATAGGACACATGTGAGACTACGTAATGACCAAAACAGATGTCGTGTCTTATTCATGTGTTTAAGGTTTAAACAAACACATGGTTGGAATGGCTTTTTTTATGATCAACTCCTACATGTTTATATATTATCCACATGTATAGCACATATAGAACAGAATAGAATAGAACAGAATAGAATACTTCTTTTTTTAATTCACAAAGTGAAGCATGTCTGTTTTTATATATATATATAGCTTTTGTAGCTGCAACAGCCACTCAAAGCACTTTTATATATAAAGAAAAGATGATGTTTTGGTTCTTTGAATTGCATGCGTGTATCTCCTTTCGTCTTTCTGTCTGTGTGAATTTGTGTGTGTGTGTGTGTGTGTGTGTGTGTGTTTGTGTGTGTGTGTGTGTGTGAGACAGTGTGACAGTGTGTCTGTCTGTATGTGTAGGCTGACGGTCCAGTCATATTATTCTGGCAGCCACATAGTTTAGCAGGTTTGAAGTGGTCTCCCATGGTGTATTTGGTCTGGGCTGGAGGATCGCTTTAACTGGCTGCCACACCATAGACAGACCAATCGACAGACAGACAGAAAAACACAGTCTGCGAAGTAGTTAGGTGGACATGAAGACAGAGAAGGGAGGAGAAGAGAAGAGAAGAGAAGAGAAGAGAAGAGAAGAGAAGAGAAGAGAAGAGAAGAGAAGAGAAGAGAAGAGAAGAGAAGAGAAGAGAAGAGAAGAGAAGAGAAGAGAAGAGAGGAGAGGAGAGGAGAGGAGATATGGGATGAGAAGGGCAAGAGGAGGCGAGGAGACAGTAGAGGGGAGGTCTTCAGGGGAAAAATTGGAAACATGTGGAGCGGTCTGACTGCTGGTCTTCCCCCTCCACCTCAGCCTTTAATTCCACCAACAGCCAGACAACCACACACAACAAAGGCAAGAGACGATCCAGAAACATTGTGAGGTTGAGTGTTAAGGTGATATGTGAGCAGTTTTCTGTGGCTGACTGCTAATATTGTCAGCAGCAAGAGACAGATGGAAGGAATTCAATCAATCAATCAATCAATCAATCAATCAATCATATGAAGCTGAGAAATAAGAAAAAACAATATGGATAAGGTGTAAACAAATGATAGAAGTGTCTGATGTCCATGTAGGCCCTGAATTATAAATATGTCAGCCGTGCTCTTGGTTAATTCTCAGTTTAAGAGGCTGTTGTCTACCAACATGGGGATCGCTGGTTCGAATCTCAGTGTTATCTCCGGCTTCGTCAGGTGTCCCTACAGACACAATTGGCCGTGTCTGTGGGTGGGAAGCCGTACATGGGTATGTGTCTTGGTCACTGCACTAGCGCATCCTCTGGTTGGTTGGAGCGCCTGTTTGGGGGGGGGGGGACTGGGGGGAATAGCGTGATCCTCCCACGTGCTACGTGCCCCTGGTGAAACTGCTCACTGTCAAGTGAAAAGGAGCGGCTGGCGACTCCACGTGTATCGGAGGGGGTGGAGTAGCGACTGGGGTGGCTCGGAAGAGTGAGGTAATTGGCCAGATACAATTGGGGAGAAAACGGGGGGGGAATCCCCCCAAAAATTCTCAGTACTCATATTTCTCTTTAAAATACAAACTCAGTTGCAACAAAATGCATTCACAAATTCACAATGCAAGAGGAGCAGTGGCAGAACAAAGAAGGTGAAAGACAAAAGAAGACAGAATAAAACCATCACTAAATACATATGCAACCTTGACTTTGAGTTTGTATGTAAGATCCTGTTCTAATTTAGTATGAGGTTTAATGTGTCAGAGTGATCCAAAGGTTCTGAGGTCAGTTAAGCCTCCAAACAGTACGGCACTTTAACATTATAAGCAAGCATACAACGAAATACGTCCTCTACATTTAACCCATCCTATTGTATAGGAGCAGTGGGCAGCTGCAGCACCCAGGGACCAACTCCAGTTCTTCTTTCCATTGCCTTGCTCAGGGCCACAGACAGGAGTATTAACCCTAACATGCATGTCTTTTTGATGGTGGGAGGAAACCGGAGCACCCGGAGGAAACCCACACAGACACAGGGAGAACATGCAAAATCCACACAGAAAGGACCTGGGACGGCCTGGGGTTCGAACCCAGGACCTTCTTGCTGCGAGGCAACAGTGTTAACCACTGGGCCTCTGTGCCGCCCAAAACGAAAGCGTGAGTCTTTGCATAACTTTGCAATCTCATTTCAAGTTTATATATTCAATTTCATGTAAGCCTTGCACTGTATTTTATGTATAATAATTTTTATTAACACTATAGTGTTCCTGTTGCCAGTTTTAAGACAAGATGAAACATCCACAGTGTGCACATGAAATGAGACTCAGATGTTAAACACGCTTAGCAAAACAAAAAAAAAGAAATGTAGTAAAGCAGTTCATCGTAAGCAATGAACGCACAATGCACAGAGGTGTGCATGATTGGAAGGTTTGGTTTATCAATTGGCATACTTCACAAGATTGATTACATTCTTGGCAGTATAACTACAATATAACAACCTAAGATTTATGCCCTGTCCCGGCCTCGTCCGACTTTACAAACACATTTTTATGTAAGTACTTTTTTGTCTGTGTCAACCTAATTGGAGCAATAGACATAACTGACAAAATATTGGCATGCATTTTCAAGCACATTGTACAGTGTGTGTGTGTGTGTGTGTGTGTGTGTGTGTGTGTGTGTAAAGTGATCATGTGCATGTTTGCTGCATGGACATGCATGCACGTTGCATGTCAGCATACAAAGAATGCTCGTGTATGGAGCGTGTCCCCAGTGCATCCCGCGATGGACTCCACAGTGAGGCAGTATACTGTATGTATCATCAGTGTGGTGACGGGAGGAGGAGGGAGGGAGGAGGAAGGAGGGGGTCCGACACAGAGAGAGAGAGACAGACGCCAGCCTCGGTTTGGACCCGAGCCTACGGAGGGACTGCGGCTGACGGAGTGCGGGAGGGACCGGGAGAAGAGGAGGGAGCATGGGGGGTGGTGGGGGGGTTAGAGGTTTGTGGAGGCATGCTGATGTGCAGAATATGAATGTGTGCAGTATTTGGTCTTTGCATGTT